>NW_006399855.1:8029845-8092700 GCF_000299155.1 Elephantulus edwardii | reverse complement strand
TCCCTCCTTGCAACATGCCCAAAGTATGTCAGATGAAGCTTCAGAATCCTTGACTCCAAGGAGCATTCCGGCTTCACCTTCTCCAGGGCAAACCTGTTTGTTCTCCTAGCAGTCCATAGTATATTCAACACTCTTCTCCAGCATCACAGCTCAAAGGCATCATCCCTATTCATTGTCCAACTCTCCAATACGTAGAACGTAATGGCGAAGACTATAGCCTGGATCAGGCGCACCTTAGTCTCCAGCCTGACATCATTGCTCTTCATTACTCTTAAGAGGTCCCTCACAGCTGACTTTCCCAATTCAATCCATCTCCTGATTTTCTGGCTGCTGTTACCAAGAGTGTTGACTGTGGAACCAATAGTCCATATCCCACAAACTGCCAAAAAGAACAAACAAATCTGCCTGAGAGGAAGTGCAACCAGGGTGCTCCTGAGAGGTAATGATGGTGAAACTTCTTATCACATTTTGTGGGCATTTTGTCAGAATGGGCCAGTCCTTGGAAAGAGACGTTATGCTAAGAAAGCGTCAGCAAAAGAGAGTATGACCCTCAAAGGAGCTGGATTGACACAGGGACTGTAGCAATGGACTTAAATTTGGCGAAGATCTCAAGGATGGCACAGGACGGGACACAGTGCCAATCTGCTGTTCTTAGGGTTGATGTAAACTGAAGTCAACTTGACAGTGCCTGGCAACAACAGTCCACAAAGACAATGTTCCACTTCCTATGTTAGTGAGTAGTGAGTGGGCTTGTAAAAGCGTATTAGTGGCTATTTAAAATGCAACCATTCATCGGTCTTTCTCAATCCATAGCAAAGAAGAATGAAGAAAACAAAAAAGCCCTCAAAACTATTTGTCCAAAAGACTAAATGGATCACTCCAGGATCTCCTGAGAACAGAAAAACTAGATAGTAGCAGCCTACCATTTTCAACCACTCTGACCAGGACCATAACAGACAATAGTGGGTAGAATGGGAGAAAAATGTTCACCAAAACTAAAACTCATTAAAAGGACCAATTGAAGGGCCTATAAAAATTGGTGGAACTCTTTTCAACTTGGAACTACAGCCAAGCCCAGGAATCACCTGTTAACCAATTATTGTTATGTACCATCAAATCAGAGCTGTGCAGTGGGTTTTCAGAAACAGTAAATCCCACAGGAGGGGTCTGTACATCTTTCTCCTGTAGAGCAGCTGGTGCATCCAAACTGCATGCCTTTGGGTTGGTAGTGCACCTCCTTACTACAAAGCCTCCAGAACTCCGTCACCAAGAATAGACAGGCCCATAGTGAACAAGAACACGTGTGAGGAACGCCTTTCTCAGAAAAAATCAACTATGCAAGACCAAGGGGGCAGGGTTTGCCCAAAAACAAAGTACAGACGACTTTAAAGGGGAGAAAAGAAGAGCAGATAGAAATGCAGAACCCAGGGAGGTCGTGGAAATAATGCCCTTCTCCTGAAGGGAATGCAACTAATATTATGAAACAAAACAGGTACACATTGTTGAGGGCAAAACCAGCTTTCTCTGAAAACTTTCTCTCAAACTCCAATTTTCCTTAAAAAAAAAAAACATAAATAAATCATATATAAATTTAGAAGTCAGTGACAATTTTATGTTGCATTAATTTAACCACTAATGCTAATATAGGACATACTTGTTGCTATACAGGCATTAAATCTCCAGACGTTGAACTCTGTCCAAGAGGTTTCTAACAATGAGAGCGTCTCCTCCATCTCCTGGATGGCAGTTATCTTTTTAAGTGTTTTTTTTTAAATCACCATCGCTAAACTTGTGTTTCAAACCATTAAAAGAGGATAGGGGCTGCTTGTGGATTACGAAATACCAAAACCTGCGCGAGAGCCTCAAATTACCAGACTTGCAAAACAAAGTTAGCCCCGTGTTTCAGTTCATAGTCACAGACAATACAGTAATTTAATGCAGCAGAAATCCTGATTAAATTCAAAAGATGGTATTTATGCCATGAGGGTATTCACTTCTTCTCCCAAACAACTGGCTAATGTTGGGGTTTGTCTGACAGGTTCCTGGGGTTTGTCCTGAAAAGCAAGTTGCTTCTAAGTGTGTGTACCAAGATTCACAGCAAAGATGTTCACATAAAGATGCACGCTGCAATATTCCCGGACAACTCAGATCACTTCATATTTACATATATTGGTATATATTTACTTTTGTTCATATGTAGACACAAAAATCACATGGAATGGAAAGACTTTTTAATATGCTGTGCATTTAGAAGCAAAAGTGTGCTTGATAAGAGTTTGTAAACTTTTTTTTTATTCCTCCAATTCCATGCTAATCCTATTTCATTTGTGCTCAAAGATGAGGAAGAAAGAGTTTGAAATGAAATAGCAGGGAAAGGCAGGTGAGCTGAGGGGGTGTGAGGACAGCCCAGCTCGTCCAAAACCCTCACACCTCAATGCAGCTGTTGGTCTTTGCTTGCCGTGATCTATCTTTTTTTTTTTAAACCAGGAAAACCGGCCTTTCATATTCAGTGGAGTCATGTCAAAAATAAGACAAAGAGTATGCGTGAAGGAGAGGGAAAACAGTGCCCCTTATGGAAAGAAGCAGCCCAAGGTTTAAAAAGCGTGCTAGAATTTCAGTAACTTGATTAGATTTAGGTGAGAGCACCAGCTCTTCGAGCCAAAAAAAGAAAGAAACATTAATCATATTGTACCTAGGCCAACCCACTAATCAGGAATACAAAATACAGAGTGCTGAGATATTAAGGCACTATAGAAATACCGCCGAAGACTGAACATGAAAGTAAACATTCCAAATTCCCTAGCCCTCTCACACCTAATCAGATAGAGTCACCCAATGGCTTTACATCAGGGTAAGTGGAGACGTCTCCCTCGGCAGTCTATCACAGGCTTTTAAATGGACTTCTATTAAAAAACCCCGGGTTGAAGTATCTCTTGGGATCAGCGAGGCGTTTAGTTGCTGGCTGGCCCCAATAGTTTGAGCCACCCTGGAGTAAACCCCCACTGTTATGGAAAGCATCACGTGGTCGCGAAGGTCCACCCCCGTCTCTGTTTTCAAGGTCTTTCCTGAAAGTTGGCCACATAGATAACCTGGTTTCCATGCTATTTATTGCCCGGGAAGGAGGCAGGGTTGAGCCCAACCCCTCTGGGATGTGAACTTGTGGTTCCAGGGAGTCTAGGGAGTCGAATCTGATGCTTTTGGGGCTAAGTTGTCCCATAAAGTGAATTTAAACGAGAGTTTTCTCTTAGAACCAAAAAGAGAATTGTGTTACAGTAGCGCTTTCTTGCTTTTCGTATTGAAAAAAAGAAAACTTTTCTTAGTACTTTAAAGCATATTTAACCTGTGGCTTTTGCAAATAGTAATTTTTCTACATTAAGACTGAATCCCTTTTAATATTCTTTTTATTAACTCAAGCATCATTTCACCCAGGACCTCCATTTACTGGTGGCAAATCTGGTTAACTTGAGACCCAATATCATTTCTTCCATCAAAAATTGATTAGTCTGGAGGTTAGGGAAGATTATGTGGTCAGGTCAAACCTCTCCTCCTCCCTACGTTTCAGGAAAGATAAAATTCAAATGATGTGTTTAGTAAAAATGATTGCCTTATATCAAAAGATGGCATTAAAGAAATCACTATAATAACTTTTTCTTTTCACTAGCACCAAAGTTTGGTCTCTGTGTAAATTTGTAAAGCAGCCTTCAGTGTACTGTAATGTGGGCTTTGAGCCTACCATCACAGTAACTTCATACAGTGGCTCCTTTGTCAAATATCATTTAAAAACAGTGGAAAACTTAGCTCTTCAACTTTTAAGAATAAATCCCCAGTCAGAAATCAGTTTTGGATAAGACTTTGCAATTTCCAACATGTTGCAGGGGTGACTTCCACATTACCATATAAGAATTGAAAAGCATATATACCTAAGGACACTCTATGAACTTTGATAAATGTCAATAGTTGTAGAAGGGCTTTAAGCCTTTCATTCATAGGGTCGCTGTGAGTTCTGCTCGACTCTAAGGCAATCAACAACAAATAAAAAAAATATATATATATTTAAACCTATTTCTAGTTTCTAGAATAATGCTTGCATTGATTTCTCAAGGTTCTGACAATCTTTTAAAGATTTGTTTGTGAAATCCAGTCCCTCAGACTGGCTCAGATTTCATGTGATTGGGACATAACACACCCTGAAAAGTGTTGAGGGCTAGCCTCCTTCCCAGGTTATGGTTTAAAATTGTTTCGAAAGAAACAGGTACAGATGTATATATGTAAAATTACACTCAGAAAATAGATCTTTCTCATTCGGAAGAACTAAAAAAAAATGTCGCCCCCATTTCTAGTACTTTAAATAAAGTTCCCTATCCCAGGATTATTCATCACGGTTAACAGTTGCCATCAGTCATGAAAAGTTAACAAAGACCTATTGGGTTTATCTGTGGGCAGCTAAACAAACATATCTTGCTCTCCTGTTATCTTCTTGTTAACAAAGCCCTATCAGGATGTTCTAAACATCAGCATTTACGGCACAGTGGCCCTTTATCTAGGATGATATATAGAGAGCCCATCAATTAGTGTAAGGGTTTGTAGATACCTGCCATATATTCATGAGTGTGCCTCCTTCTTCTCTCCCATTGCAGACACATTTCACTGGTTTCCGAGGTGGGTCGTTGCTTCCCTTCTGGGCTTGGGTCTGGCCCTGCTGCAGTGGTTAAGCTGTCACAGTGCCTCTGGTCTAGGCAAAGGTGTGACTCTGAAACAAAGCAAATAAATAGAATTGCTTCTAGGCTGTAAAGTTGAGAAAGCATTCAAAGAAGCATGAGTCTTGGCTTAAGGGTTGCTTTTGTCTAGGTGGCTTTGCAAAAACAACATTACTACTGACATACATGATAAAATTTGAAATACCACAGCAAGCACTTTAGTTCTGGGTGTGTAGAAGAGAGAAGTGGAGAAGAGAGTCACTCTAGAATCTATATTCTTATTTTGTTTTTTTTAAAATTTTTTATTTTATTTCATTATTTGTGTGTGTGTGTGTACCGTCAAATCAGATCTGACTGGTACAGGAGGAGATTGTTCTTCCTTCTCCAGCAGAGCATCTGATGGATTCGAACTGTGCACCTCTGAGATTGCAGTGCAGCTTCTTGCCACTAGGCCACCAGAGCTTGCCAGAATCTATATTCTTAGATACCTGTGTAGCAATGATGCCAGCTTGAAGACTAAGGTGCTCCTGAATCATGTTATGGTCTTTTTTTTTCCTTCCCCCCTTGTGTACCATCGAATCAGATCTGATTGGTGCAGGGAGAGATTGCCCTCCTTCTCCAGTGGAGCAACATGTGGATTCAAACTGCATGCTTTTGGGATTGCAGTGCAGCATCTTGCTTCTAGGCCACCAGAGCTTCCTCATGTTATGGTCTTTTCAATTACTTGCTACTTGAGAGCTGGACAGGAATAAGGAAGAAGAATCTATGTTTTTGAGTTGTGGTGCTGGAGAAGAATATTGAGTATCCCATGAACTGCCAAAAAAACAGATATATCAAGGAAAAGGTATAGCTAGAGGGCTTCTTTGAGGCAAAGGTAAAGCTTTTTCTCACATACTTTTTTTGGGGTATGTTGCTAGGAGTAGCTATTCCTTGGAGAAGGACATAATGCTTGGGAAGATGAAGGGTAGTTAAAAAGAAGACCTTTAATGAGATGGATTGACACAGTGACAATGACAGTAGCAATGGGCACAACTGTATCAGAGATGATGAAAATGGCACAGGATGGTACAGGCTTCACATCTGTTATTCATAGCAATAACAGATAAAAATAAAGACTTGATGGCACCTAACAACAACAATAAGCATCTATAACCTCTCAACTCATTCTAATCATGTTGCTCTTCAACCTCAGAATGTACTGGTTCTTCTTCCCCACAGAGAAAGGCACTTAGCTTGACTTAAAACAACCTTTGCCACTTCTCCACTTTTCAAGGTTTGTTGAAATTTTATGGTTTGTTGAACTCTTCATGACTTTTACCCAACCCTACACATTGCACGTGCTTTTTGCTTTCTGGAATCACCTTTGTCCCTAGCTCTACTCCTCAAGCTCATAGGCATCCTCTCTCTGAAAGCCAGATCAAGATTTACTTTCTTGTAGAGCATGTACATAGTGTCTCAGACATTTGACTATCAATGCTTACATACCAGGCTTGTTGTTAGGTGCTTTCACATCGACTCCAACTCACAGCAACCTGAATGCGACAGAACCAATCCGGTGACAGCCTCACAATGAGTGCAGCCACAGTGTCAATTCTCTTCCCTGAAGGTCTTCTTCTCCTTCGAAGATCCTCCTCTTTACTAAGCATCATGACCTTCTCCAGAGGCTGTTGCCTCCTGATAGCATGTCAAAAGTATGTGGGTTGAAGTCTCACCATCTTCCCCCCTCTCACCCCCTACCAAAGAGCACTGTGACTACACCTCTCCTCAGAGAGATCATTAGTTCTGACAGTCTCTGGTCTCTTCTTCACCAGCACCATAATTCAAAGGCATTCATTCATTCTTCTTTATTCATTGTCTGCTTTTCACATCCATGTGAAACAATTGAAAATACAATGACTTGGGTTAGGTGCATCTTAGTGTTTAAAGTGACATCTTTGCTACTTAGCACTTCAAAGAAGTCCTTGGCAATGGAGTTGTCCGTGGCAATTTATCATTTGATTTCTTGACTGCTGCTGTCATGGGTATTGACTGTAGCTCCAAGTATAAAGAAATCCTACTTGTAATGTCACACTTTTGTATCTATAGTGATCTTCTCTTCCTGTGGGCATCTTGAGAATGTTTTCTACACTGCTCTTGGAGCTTAGCACAGTGCCTGCCTATGAGGGGCATATAACATTGAAGGAGTAAGAAAAATGAAGGAATAAATACAAATGCTCTCCATTCACTGATATGCATCTGTACATAATTGAGTGCAGCTGGAAGAAAAGATGTCTGAGCAGCTAGGTTTGTTGTAAGACTCCCTCACTTATTTATTTTTTTAAAGGAAAATAAGTATATCTTAGAGAATGTTGTGAATAAATAAGTGAGCTAATGATTGCAATGTGTTGAATCTATGATAAATGAGTCATTGTTATTATCTAATACTATTTGTAGTGTCTTTGGTGACATGCCTAAGCTTCCAGTAATTTGGATGAATTTCTGCCAAGGTCTGAATTTTCATCAGTGTGTCATGGATTTATCACACTTAAGTCTGACCCTGAGCAAAGACCAGCCCACTGTGGTCACAAAAGTACTACTATTTTCATTTCCACTCACCTGTGGACTAGCTTCCAATTGACCATACCCTCTTAGATCCTGTCGTCCTTCAACAACCCTCAATGGCCCCATCACTCAACCAAACCCAGCTCATTCTATCTCAGGGCAGAGTCACAGGCAGGAACCTTACATTGCTTTGACTCTTTTAAGTCTTAAAACAGGGAGTGCTGGGATCACCTTCTTCCGCTGGCCCTACTTCCAGTCCTAGTCAGGAACTATAGGAAAGAAATCTCCCTCTGCTTTTGAATTCTTCCTGTTAAGAAGACCCTCTTAAAACCAAAATGACCCGAGTGAGCATGTTCAGATCACCTGGGTTTTTCATGCAATCATTTATATACAGTTTGGTTCATAACATCAAATACAGTTGATTTATGTCATTAATTACAATGTCTGAGAAACCACTAATTGTGCATTATTATCACCCTATTCATCTATTTGTTAATTTATATCCCCTCTTTCCTTCCTTTCCAATCCCTGGTAACCACTCAAGGATGATTTTATCTGTGTGTAAACCTTCTGTTGTGTCTTCACTGGCCTCTGCTGCTGTGTCCAGGGCACCTGAGTGTTTCTCTCCTGGGATCCTGTGACCTAAGTTCAGCCCTAGTGGTGACCCTGGGAGCTTCGAGACCAGGGCAACTAGGATGCTCCCTGAAGAAAGGTCTTCCAGAGAGGTTAATAGGCCTGAAATGACTTCCTCAAGTGATTTCACTTAGAGGACAGAGGTAGGTGTGGGAAGGAAAAAATGCTGGAGAAGTCCCTGAATTCTGGAGGATAACTTCCTGCTTTCTTCTCAGAAACTCTTCTCCTCTCTCACTGACCCTACAGGTAGAAGGCAGCACTGTGAATGGGCACATGCACGGGTGCCAGATGGACATCCTCTTCTCTGAGCCAGGTGAATTCCCCACTGAGTAGGTGAAGTCATCTGGTGGTTGACTTCTGTTCCCTGGATGGGCAGAAGTGGAGATCACAGTTGGGCAAAGGCACTGTGAGGCCTCCCATCCTGAGTGGACCAGCATCCCCAGGCTCCTTTGCTGAAACTTGCCGAGCCAAGAGCAGGCCCCAAACCCTTATCCTCCACATATCTGTCCTTGCCCAGCTTCTGGTCCCCACAGCTGTGTCCAGAGAGGCAAGTCTGGCCTTAGCTCATGGTGGTGCAACAGCCATCACCGGTGGTGACCTAGAGAGGGCTCCCTGGCTGAGGGGCTAAGGAATGGGGAGGGAACAAGGAACTCCAAAGGCTCCTGGGACCTGTGAAGACAGCAATTGCGGCCCCCTCCACCCTTCCCCCTAAACTCCCCCTCCCAGGCGCCTCGCCCTCGCCATCTTGGGGGGGGGGTGGAGAGGAGAGGAGTTTCCTCGATAGATCCTAGATGGAGCTAGACTTCGAAGGCCAAGTTCTGAAGGAGATCGGCGCATGGATCCCAGTCAGGCACTGCTCCCCTCAGAAGAGAAGAAAGACGGGGCGACCTCCCTGAGTGGAGGGAAAGGAAAGGAAAAAGGACGCAGGCCTTGCGGGAAGATAGGGCCACCAGTAGTGGCCTTTATCACTGCCCTTTGGTTTGGGCGGCCTTGGAGGTTGTTGGCTTTAATGTAGGTTGGACTCTGGATGCTGTATTTGATTGTCCCTAGGGGCCACTCCTTGGGAAAGACACCTGGGTTTGAAAGGCGAGGGGTGGGCGTAAGAGAGGAAGGCCCTCAATGAGATGGGTTGACACAGCCTGCAGCCATGGGCTCAAGTGTATCAGAGCCGATGAGGATGGGATGAGGATGGCACAAGAGAGGGCAGGGTGCAGATCTGTTGTTAGGAGTCAGTCAACCGCAATCCAGACCTTCTGCACACCCCGCCCACCAGATGAACCCCGCCCAGGGGAAGAAACAGGTGAGCAAGTCCTTGCCCCCGCCCCCCAACACTTCCAACAGACCCTACCGCCACGTGCTAAGAACCTTTGAGACCAGCAGGCCCTGCTTCCGGGTCAAACCGAGAAGAAACCCCAGAACCGTGACCTCCCTAGTGGCCCGCTGCGTGGTTAGGCGGCGCCCGAAGGCCGCCCTGAGCCCACCCGTAGGGGCCTAGGCCCGGACCTCATATCCCAAGGAGAGGAGAATAGGATGCTGCAGGGGGTGGGGGGAGCCCTGAAAAAGTGGGGCAAAAGAGGGTTTTCCTTCGGAAGGCGCTCAGAGGAGTCTCAGCCAAGTGCAGGCAGCATGGGGTGATCCAGCCAGAGCAACCAGATTCTCTGTCACCCTTTGATGTTGCCATCGCTTCTTCCTCCCTCCAGACCCAGGGGATTGTGTCGGGGAGACCCCAAGGGGCAGGTGGGGGAAGTGGAGACAGTTCTAGTCCCAGCTGGGGGAGTCTGGAGATGGCACGTGCGCTGGTGTGTCAACGAGTGTCCGTGAGAGACCCATGCACTCCAGCTCAGTCATTCCCCATACAGCGCTGGACAATGACGCCCCCCCAGTACAAGTGCAAACTAGTTTCTGTATTGGGGAGAAAAAGAGAATAAAAGTTTAATAAACGTGTGCTGTGTTGTGGATGACTTTGTGACGACCTTTGTTGCAAATGGCCTATGCATGCGGAATAATGGTCTCCTTGCAGAGAGGGAAATAGCTTAGTGCTATCATCGTTGCCTCGGTAACCATCAGAGTCCCCATCTAGCAAGAGAGAAATGAGTTATGAAAAGGCTTGAGTGAAGAAGGGATTAACACATGATCCCAGGGACAGTATGTCAATCAAAATCAACTGAGAAATTACACTGCTCTATTGGAGAATTTCTCCGGAACCCGAACGGTAGTGGAGTTGGGTGCGTCTTTTTCTCCCCTCTTTCTAATTTGAGAGAGGAAGAAAAGTATCATCATGGTTATTCTTGGTGACCATCACTGAGAAGCACTCCGCAGGGTGGGAGAGGCTCAGGAAAAGCAGGGTTAAGAAGGCAGGCGCTCCGCCGCGCCCCCACCCGCACGCGGCGGGGCCCCTTGCTCCTGTGCGCCCCCCCGCCCAGAGTCCGGCCCTGGGACCCCTCTTGCCGTCTGCACTGACCCTCCCTCTGCAGGTGCGTGTCTGTCCGCCTGAGCAGCCGCGGGCCTTGGTGCTCGGCCATGGGACCGACCGTGGGCTGTGCCAGGTGCCTGCAGGAGGGAAAGGACAGTGCAGACCTGGGCCCTGGCCCTGGAGAGCAGAGCAGAAGCCTGCGAAGCAGCCCCGAGCAAGCTGCCTTCGGCCTCCACTCGACTTCCCCATCGGTTTTCGGGGAAGAGATAATTGAGTCTTGGTGCACTGGCCCTCCTCCCCTCCGCGGACCCTCGCACCCCTTCAGGACCCCGAGGAAACTCGCACGCCCACAGCCGCAGTCCGGCCCCGCAGGCTGACCCCTCCTCCCGAGCACAGACCGGGGGTCTGACACCAGAAGCCACGCACAGTCCATGCCTGAGGGGGGAGGGCGGTTGCCCTAATCGATTTCAAACGTCGTGAGTTCTCAGCCAGCGGTGCGATCCACGACCGCTTTCCGCTCAAAGGCCGTGTCTGCTTGGGCTTCCGCTCTGGCTCTTGAGTCAGGAATTTTGAAATAAACCTCAATTTGCTTCCCCCTACCATCGCATTCTCTCCTTCCCTCCCTCCCACCAAAGAAAATATTCTCTTTTGAAAACACAGGAGAGAGTCAGGACGCTGAATGAAAGCCCATGAAATCAGGATCTGTTGCAGGAGGGGAGACCTCCTTAGATGTGGACCCCCCAGAATAACGGGGTCGCTGTTATCCCTGGCTGGGGGCGGGGAACTGGAGTTTGGTTGAGGTTTGAACCGAGGACTTTGGTAGCTTCCTCTTCTGAGGGGTCTCACGGGCCCGGTACCTGCCTGCCAAGCTGGGGGTGACACAGGTTGGGGTGCAGAGCTGTGTCCCCTCCTGTCCACCACTTTGGAGACTTCAGCCACCATCTCGTCGAGTCCCCTCACCTAGCAGACAGGGAAACTGAGGCCTTCAGATCAAACAGTTACCAGAAGAACATATTGACAGGGCTAAAACGGGAGCCCAATGCTCGCTAAGTCAGGTGTGGAAGTTAGGCCTTGCTAAAAGGGAAAAGAAAGAAGTTTTAAGGGAGCTCAGAGACTGAACTTGGCTGTGCGAGGTTGTGGGAGCCCACGGGGGGCTGGCGTCTCCTTCTCCTGGTGAGGAGCGCTCCCCTCCACCCAATTCATTCATTCATTGATTGATTCATTCATTCGCCTGCCCTCCCCGCCCCCTCCCGCCCGCGGAGTCCCACACAAGTCTCCGGTCCTGAGCTTCCCCAATGGTTAACTGAATCGCCTTGACCCCGGCGCTATTTGATATTTGCCTCCTTGACACTCATTTAGGAGCTCGCAGCAGTAACGCAGACATTGGACAAGTCCAGCCTGAAACCGAAGCCCTATGAAAGGGGGAGATGGGGAGAACCTGATAGCTGGAAACTCGTTTTCTCCAAATGCTTTCGGGACATTTTAGCCCGGCTCCTGGTCCTCGGAGCGCCAGGGCGCCGCCAGTGCGGGCGTAAACGTTAAATGTTAGCTATTTGTTCCAATGATTGGCATGAAAATCGACTCCTTCTTGTCCTCTTTTTCCTCCCTTCTCCCTCTTTCCTTTTTCTCTCTTCCCTCCGGATTCCCACAAGTGCTCTGGAATCCGCCCTTCCTCCTACCCCTCCACCATGCAAGTTATAAAACTTCCAAGTTGGGGGAGGGTTATAACAACATAACAACAACAACTAGGTGTGGGTGGGACGACTGTTTTGGCTTTATCCCAGCTCTGGAGGGGATACTATCTGAACCCCTCTTATGGTCCTTTTCTCCAGAGACTTTTGCATCGATTTTCTTTTTCCTTTGATTTCTTTCTTTCTCCCCCCTCCCCCCTTATTTATTTAGTCTTTTTAAATAGAGTTAGAGTAAAATGTGTCGGTAGCATATTAGAAATGCAGGAGTGCTGTGCTCTCTCTATTAACGAGAGACAAACAGATGAGCAGATAAGGAAGTCACCTGGTTCCCAAAGTTCCAGTTTCTGCTTAAGGTGAGCAAGCCCGACAGAGACGTCTTATTCAGGGCGATGGTAATTACCCATCCTCCCAATAGCAGGAAGGGCGTAGTGGAGGCTGGAGGCAGCCTGCTGACCACACTCCCCCAGCCCCACAAGTTTTCTAGCTCATCACCCCAATATCCTTACGTCCACTCTTACTTTATCTAAATAAGAATGCTTTTATTGTATGGACTATCCTATTCAGAGAGGCAAATATCACACACACACACACACACACACCCTTCATTTATTATATTTGTCTTGGCACTGCCTATAGCTTCTTCCGGTGTAACCTTTTCAAACTCTGATTAGTTAAGCCTCATTCTGCTCACTCTTCTTCCTCCCAGCCCCCTCTCTCCCTTTCTCCATCCTCAAAAGATTTTTGGAAATGGGGAGATAAGATAGGCAATCCTCTATCGGGAATCCTGTAATATTAAAGATCAAACGTGGCATCAATGGAAGACCAATTGCAGGGGGAAACAAAAGGGGGAGGCTGGGAGATGTTCATCAGCTAATTACAGCTGCAAATATTATGCAAATTTATCTTGGCACAGAAATGGAGAAAGCGAGTTTAAGTGCGGAGATAATGCCGGAAAATTGAATGTTCATCTGGGCATGGGAACCGGCCCACTAGGCTCCACTGGTCTGTTTCATCTAGGGAAGCGCCTTTTTTTTATGCTCCTATCAGATCATCTGCACTTCACTGGTTGGGGCTGAGAAATTAATATTACTTATAATTGATACTTGAAATTCTTTGAGCGATGTGTTGTAAAGAGAGGGAAAGGAGGAAGAGGAGAGGGGGACCCAGGGAGAAGAGGTGGGGTGGAGAAGAGAAGAAGGAAAGGGAAGCTATAAAAAAGATAAAATAGAGCTAGAAATTGGAAGGCCATCGTGCTCAGGTCAAAGTGAACTGAATGATAAAGAAAAAAAAAATCTTACGATATCATGTCTCCTCCTTTACACATGGCACCAAACCTGAAATGTCTCTATAAACAAGATTCAGGCTTTTCTGGAAGTCTAATTGTTTGACTACTTGCTTTGCTGGAGGGTGTAGGACAGCTTAGGGATTGACCTTGAGATGTGTGGACACCTAGATTAATCCCAGAAGAGGAAAACGGCATAGGAACCTAGTGAACGTATGGAATGTGGTGGGAGCTGCTGACGTACCCTTTGACTCACCCATGGGCCTGCCCCACCTGCACCCTCACTGCTCATGTTCAACATTCTTCAACTTACTCAAGAAGCACCACTCAAAGCATGGGAAAATGATGCTCCCAGGAGATGATACCCTCACCATGTAAAGGGATGAAGGAAGACAGTAGAAACTTGGTGCACAGAAAAGGATTCTCATCTCCTGATAGAAAATGGACTGTAACCTAGGGATACAGGGAGACTTTCAGATGAGCCTTATTTGGGTACAAGCCGTCCAATTACCAGGAAATTGTGGTCTGACGTCAGGAGGAACAATTGGAGAGCGAATATGTATGAATCTCTTCTCACTGGTATGCATATTTGCAATGATTGTTTAACCCAGGCAACCAGAAAGTAATCAACAGGCACAAAGCTTAAAGAGCAAATTACCAAAGACTTCCACCTCTTGCACATCCTGAAGCTGGAATATTGCTGGTATTGTCAGGTGTAGAGAGAGGACTAAATCCTCATGAAAGGTGTAGGAAGTAAAAGCCTGTTGCATTTAGCTGGCTTTTATTCCTTTGGTGTGGGGGCAATAAACAAAAACGCCAATTATTCCAACTAATTAACCATTTAATGGGACATGTATTCTCCTTTCCCCAACTCTAAAATGGAGGAAAGTTGTTGAAGGCAGAAAGGGGGTCTGAAAGGACAGAAGGGTGCACTCTGGCACCCCTTTATTTTACATGCAGCCTGCATATGTAAAAGACAAAGCCAGAGGGGTGTGTGTGTGTGTGTGTGTGTGTGTGTGTGTGTGTGAAAGAGAGAGATTATAAATACCTAGAGGAACCTGAAATTGCTTATTTTTCTTGTTTACTTGCAGTGGGTCTAGAGTGTGAAGTGGCCAGGTTGGGAGTCTGAGAAGGGGTGAGAGATGAGAGGGGAAATCTCTGAAAAAATTAACATTATTGGTATCTTTCTATATAAAGATGCAAATGGCATTTTATCTTAACTTGGCTCTGTGCTTTAGTCAGTGTTTATGATTAATTATCTCCTTTTTCATAAAAATAAATCATGTTAAAAATTAGGATCTGGGAGCTCGGGAGAAAGTAAGCGCTGGTTTCAGGTCGATCTTGTTAATTTCAGCCAGAAATTGACACACTAATTAAAGAGCAGCATGGTAAAGCAGGAGCAGGCAAGATTATACCCAGCGCTTTTTTTTTTTTATCAGATCTACCTTATATTTTCCCAATTAAAAACTGCAAAAAGCAGTTTCATTGCCCCGGGATAAAAAATAAGGGCCCCCTTTTCACAACGTTGGCCATCACTTTCTACCATCAGATTCATTGTGATGTATTAGATGCAATAAATTATCCCATGTAACAAAACATTGGGAGCTGAAAGGCAGATAATCTGGAAAGCAGAGATAAGGATTCATTATTCCAAATCATTATGAATCCAACGTTGCCTCTGACTTCTTTCTTAATCAGCTCCTCTGATCCTGGATATGTGAGCAGCACAGATAAGGAAAGAGTCGTTTATAATTCTCCACCTCGTCTAATATTTTAAAATAAAGTCAGAGGCAAGAAAACGCCATAAAACACTGGTGGGCAGGCAAGCGCTGAATGAAAAATCACTTCCATGTTATTATATCCACAGTAAGATTTAATTAAAATTCTCCACGTCCACGTGCTTTATTTTCAGATAGGATTTTTTCCCATCACGTAATAATTGATAGGAATTTGCAAACGGGGCTATTTATTTAGGGCGCCTGGGTGGAATAGGTCTGATTTTTTTTTCTTCTTCAAATTTCCAGTCGTTGCTTTTGGAAACTTTCATTTGAGACATATGTAGTTCCCTAGCACTGGGTCCCCCCCTCCCCCCCCCCCCCCCTCCACCCTACCCCCCCCCACCACCCAACCCGTCCGTCAGTCAGTCAGTCCTCTTTTACGACGGCCTCCCCATGTCCCCCCCTCCACCGTACACCCACCCTAACCAGGCTGCAGGTTTTGGGAAGAAAAACACTGAAAAAAGCCACACACCTGAAAGTCAAAGGCAACCAAAAGTTCTGTTTTTAAAAAGAAATATGAACTGTCTTCACCACATACTCCCTCTCTACCCTGCCATACCTATTCACTTTATACAAGTGTAAGAAAATAAATCTCAAAGGATGAGATCTAAAGATTAGAACTTTTAAAATAAGGCTAGTATCGAATGTGTGTTGTGTTTAGGGCAGGGAACGCGCTTTAAAGAACTAAACCAATCTGTTAAGATATATCACCCAATTCATGGCCTACAAATCAATTCCCACTCATAGATACCCCCTCATACAATTAGACTGGGCCTGGAGGGGTCCCAGGTTCTAATCTGTACTGACACACATGTCCCAGCTTTCTCCGGGAGAGTGGCTGGTGGGTTTCAACCAGTGACCTTTCCATTAGGAGGCTGGCACTTAACCATTGCACCACCAAGGTATCTTACCTGTGCAAAATAAAAAGAAACAAGGAAATGAGAAATCTGGAAGAATAAATCTATAATTAGTCCCCCAGCCCTGCCCAGAACACCCCTGAGTGGTCACACCTTCGCAGGAAGCTTGGAGATTCCAATTGTTGGTTGTAGCCTTTTTCTTGATCCAACAGGTGAGCTGCCTATCAACCCACCCATCGCACAGATCCTGATAACAGCGTTTCTATTATCTATCAGCTATTTACTGATCCATCTCCTGTCTCCGCATGCCAAGCAGATTTCTCTTTATATTTAAAAATCTCTCAAATGCTTTGGATTGAGGGAACGTGGTTTTGGAAAACTTGTTGAAGGGACCACAGGACTTAAAGCCTCGATGCTGGTGCCAATTCAGCGGACAAGTTCGCTTCAATAAAGAGTCCCAAGCCCAAGCTCTGTCCCCAGGCACAGGAGCCTCAGACCATCTCTCTCTAGTTGGTGCGGCCTCAGCATCCAACTCTGAGGGAGAATCCCGCTGAGGGATTCAAAGGCAGGCGAGGTGGCCCGGTGCTCGGTGCTCCAAAGGCGACAGGAGTTGGCGAGGTCCACAGCCCCGGGATTTGGAGGAGCCTGGACGAGATGAGATTCAGAATATTATCGTGTCTGTGTGTGGCCGGCCGGGGGCTGCTACTCTAGGTGCACGCACCTCATACAGAAGCTTCTTAAAGAAAAGGCTCTACAGCGTGGGAACAAGTCGCCCCTGCCCCTCAGACTAGTTAAAATAGGGTAGTCTGAGCAACTGAGACTTGGTTGTCTCTCAAGATGCCACACAGAGACAATGAATAATGTGCTCTCTGTCCCTCTTCTTCCCTTTCTCCTCTCTATCTCGCTTTCTCCCTCTCTCTCCCCTCTCTCCCTCAACACACACAAGTGTATCTCTATCTCCTCACAGAGACCTAAACCAGAGTGGTAGCTTTTAAGATTCAGAAAGCGACTTGTAGCTTCGTTAAAGCAGAATTTTTACAAGGTGCAAAGTCAATGTCCACCCTAATCATGAATAAATCTTGGGCCGTTTTACTGAGAAGCCTGACTAAGGGATCTGAACACTTCTTCATCTGTTTAGGCATCAGACAGAATATATTCTTTCTCCACCTCACCATCAACTCTCCCCTCACTCTCCAGAATGAAGAAGTCATTCTGGTCCTCCCCCAATCAGTAGCATTTCCAGCTTGAAGTCTATCAAGATGACCAGCTGGTCTGCACTCACACTTTCTCCGAATCTATCCCCAGTCAAACATATTTTCCGGAAATCTTTTGCATTTTTAAATCCGAGGCTCTTCTTAGGTAGTAGAATTTCCCTCAGTTGAGGCTCCTTGTCCTTAAGGTAGAACTGGGGAGATGAGGGGAGTTCTAGATGTAAGATGAGATTTCTTAACTCTTTACCAAAGAGTCACTTTAAACCTGGAGACAAACGAGTCCCCGCGTCAGCAGAAAAAGAACAGCCAGAGATGAGAAAGGACGCCAGACAAACCGGAACCAGGCAGAGGGTCGCCTGGCGCTGGCAGGGGACAGGGTGGCGAGGGCGTGTGTGTGTGTGTTTGTGTTTGTGTGTGTCTACCGTGTGTGTGTGTGTGTGTGTGTGTGTGTGTGTGTGTGTGTCCGAAAAGGTGACAAAGGCAAGAAAAAACCTGCCTTTAGCCCCAGAGGGTGCAATTATAGGATCCAGAATCTTAGGGAAAGGGCTTTCTTGTAGGAGCCAAACCGGGGCTGGGGAAAGGAGCAAGCAAATGAGAAGGTCGCAAACTCCAAAGGGTCAGGAAGTGGAATAAGGTGGATGGGAAAACGATGGTAGCAGCCTCACCAGCCTGGTCGAATGGGGAGAACTAATTCCCGGGCCCAAAGGAAGGTGTCCCCCTCCCTGGAGCCGGTGGTTCACTATTTATTTGCCTCTTGAGGCTGCGCTGAAGAAGGAGGAAGGTGGTATTTGAATATTTAGCATCTTAAGGATCCCAGCGACACTCCTCTTTCCAGAGGCTGAGGCCTTGGGAACACAGGACAGGCCACTCCACAGGTCCTTCTTTGGGGCCACGGGTTGGTGAAAGTTCTTCTTAAAAGAGAGAGAGAGACCTTCTTCATTGGTCACAGGCAGGCATTAGAGCCAAAAGACTCCTACTTGGTGGTAAAGGCTGGAATGAGAGGACAAGAGAGTAGAAGAGGGACTGAAATCCCCATGACAGCGACAAGGGGGGTGGGCTTTGAGGGGCTCCCCAAGTGGCTGAGAGACCTTGGGGATAAACACCCCTTCCTAGCTCAGATGCTGAACTCTTGAGGATGGAGGATGGTTTAGCAAACAGGTTAGTGTGTGAGTTCAGGGAGATCTCAGGGTTTGAAGAGCTGTGAACCAGCCAGCCCCCAGAAGGTAATAAATGACCACTGGGGAGAAGTCCAGTCCGTCCTCAAATGCTTTGCCTTTTTAGACTGGGCGCTCTCTCACTCTTGCTCTCCAGACACCCTTGTCCATGGTCAGTTTTAACCATCCTGGCTTTTCCTTACCCTCTGCTACTTTCCCTCCTTCAGTCTCTGCTCTCCTTCCCACCTCAAAGCTCTCCACTGACCTTGCAGACCAACCGTCTGGCTCCTTCCTCCAAGGAACCGTCATCCTTCAATGGAACAATCCTTTTGTCCCAAGACCTTCAGAAATCCACTTAGAGCACAAGAATCATTTTGATTCCTGCCCAGGAACAGAGAGATTTTGTCTGATTTCTCCCCAAAGACTTATTTATTTTTAAATCGCCAGTCTCCATATTCGTACTGTATAAATATTGTGAAGGGAAAACTCTACCTGTCAAAACAAAAAGACTCTGACCTTTCTACCCCAATGTTTATGGAGTTTCATTTTACTCTTGCTGAAATTTATTCATGACAGATTCTCTCTGTGTATTATTTTGATCTCCTCCCCAGCAGGGGCAGGGATGGTACAGGAGAGAGGAGGCTTTGAAGGGGAGGGCTGGAGTTTGCCAGGTCCAATAGGTTAGCAGATAGGACCCTTTTCCTTCAGACAGTTTATCTCCAGAGACACCTCTGATTCTTACTTCCTTATTTGCCTCTCCTAGAAGATAGATTTCCCCCTAGAAGTCTTCTTAAAAAGAGTTAGGATCCCCAATGTCTCCTCCTTAAACCTCTACTCTGTGTGTTCATACACATTTCCTTCTTCCAAATATCTTTATGCCTACTGTGAGGAAGGCCAGACAGTAGCATCCAAATTAGTTGATGAACACTCTGCTTTTCCTAACCTGCTACTGGCCAGATGTGGCTGAAGAGAAATGAAGGTGGCGTGTGGGCATATCCGAAACAGCACAGCGGCATAAATAAAAACAAGAGACACATTCAGAGGAGGAGGAGAAGCCCTGCTGGGTAGACACGCTGTGTGTTGGTCCTGCAAATGGGTGCCATGGGTCGCCACTTCTTCCCAAAATAGGTGAGAGGAACCGTAGCAGAAGGGTTTTGATCTATATAAATGACTCATTCAACACTTCTGATGATATTTCTACTGTTAATCCCAAGCTATCTGAAGACAGCGGGCTCTGCAGGCGCTGGGGTCAGGCCTATTTCCCCGCCTCCCAACTCATGTCAGTTTCACATCCCCCTAAACGGTGGTTTGCAGTATTTGCAAAAGAGGGTGAAATTCATTCCTTGGCCCCTTCTTCTTCCCTCCCTCCTTCCCCCCCCCCCTCGCAACCCGGAAGAGCTCCGCTCTCTACAGTGAGCACGAGGAGGAGGAGGGGAGGGGGTTCCTCGGAAGAAGGATGCACATCACCCAGCTTTTACTTCTCGCTGGAAGCCTGCGTGCGATGCCGTAAGCAGCTGCAGCGGCGACGAGGGCAGCCGCGGCCGCAGTGGCGAACTCAGCCTGTCATTTCTGCCTTCAGATCTCCGGCAAGTCAAGAAAAATAAAAACCAGCTGGACCTCGGGAACAAGCTGCCCAGGTCAGTGAATATTCCTGTCTTCCCCCCTCTTAACTCTATAGTGTTTTCCCTGCTCCACGTGGAGAGAATTAGGAAGAGGTCTCGACTCCAAAGGTACAACTGTCTGTGGAAGAAAGCGAACTCGACCCCAGACCTTATTGTTCATCGCAGTCACTGGCAATCTTGGGGTTTCTGCAGTGACCTTGGGCAGGCGTGATGTGTGCCGGTGCAAACAAGCGTGTGCTTGGCTCTTGTTTGGAGTCAAGAGCTGGTATACCTAGAGATTCAAGGGGAAACCAAAACAGGAGCCGGAGGGAATGCGTGGCAGTGCTGGGCGCGGGCTTGCCACCACGGGGATCGCAGAGAATGGGGAAGGGACCCGCTGGTGGAGAGCAGCCCAGCCTTCTCCTGAAGGTGGCTGTCGTTGCTAGAGGAGTCAGCGTGTCAATTTTGTGTTTATTTCTCTCTGTTTACAAGTGTGTGTTTAGGCTCATTGTCTCTGCATATGATTAAAGAAACATCTGTGCGCTGTGAGATAAAGTTGGAGTCCAGATGTGTCGGCATCTGTTATCCCCCAGGGAGCTGGTGACAGGGAGGCGCCTGCGCTTCTAGGAGCCCCTGGAGGAGGCCAGAAAACCTCCTCTCAGGGGACGCTTTGCCTGGAGTGAGAGGTGTAGAGGGGCTGAGAATTTGAGTTTCCCCACTAACCTCCTCGGACAATAGACCTCTGAGGAATTATTCAATCACATGCAGTTCCTGACAAAGACAGATAATGTTGAAACATAAAGGAAATGGAGAGAATTGAGGAAGGATACTTCTTTTTATAAGTGCCTTTTCTCAGAGAAAACCCAGTGCCCAGGGAGACTAAAGTCTAGGGCAGGGGGTGGAAATGTCCAGCCTGTGAGATCTCCACTGTGCATGGCTTCCCTTACTTCCTACCCCTCCTAGACTTCCCTATTATCCATGTTTTGCCAGGCATTGGGACTGTTGACAACTTTGAAGGGACAAATAATAACGCAGCATTTCCCCAGCCCCTCCACCCCTTACCTAGTGAGGAGCAGGCTATTCACCCTGTGACATGATGTGGAGCAGGACAGGTAGATCATTCAGGTGACAGAGCGTGATGCTTGGGGGTGGGGGGCAAATGCTGGTGACATGGATAGGATGTGCCATGAAACATTTGTGCAGGTCTGAAAAAAGAATTTTTGCTGCTTTCCAAAAGTGGGTTGGGAAGAGGGCTGTGTTAGTGGTTATCCAGGACAGACAGACTGGGACCCCAGTGTAGGGTTCCTACAGGTAAGCATTGAGCTCCACCCATGATGCTTTGGCACCTGCAGGAAGTTAGACTTCCAGCTTCAGGCTGGTGGCCCTGGGTGGCTTAAGGTTTCTCTCTTGAGAAGCCAGAGGGGCTTGGAGAAGGAGGGAAGCAATGGTTCATATAAATTTCCTTATCCCACAGGCCCACCCTCCATTCTACATAAGATGTCTCGAATAGCTTTGCTTATGGGTCCCTGCTTAGGGTTGGTCAGTCTTAAAAAAACCCACAGACAAATAAAATGGCCTATTTCTTTGTTTGATATTTCCAAACTTGTTTTCTTGTAGAAGACATATAAAGTGAGGGGAAGCCAGGAGTGGAAGTGGGTACCCTTGGGCACTCATCGTTAGAACCCCTATGTTGGGATGCCCGGCAGCCTGGGGCCAGGCATAGAGTCTGGAGAGGCCCTTCCGTGGGTGTCTGAGAAGCCATCTCCTGACTCTAAGGCAATTTATGGCCCTGAATTGAGAGAGGTGACAGAGAATTAGGAATCTAGGTAAGGTGAGCGGGGCAGTTGGAAAGTACCTCCGTTTTCTAGCACTGAGTTATCTAACCATTTCTGGGTTATATATACTTAGGTGATGTCTAATTCTGGGTACAGGAGTCATTCATACGGAAACAAACGTGCATTCTCCTCTAGGTTTCATGTTTTTGTACGAGGATGAAATAATTTTATCACTTCTCTTTTTGGTTCTGGTTGGAGTAACCAGAGAGCGCGCACGCCTTGGCAACCCCTTGGGGGTCAGTCAAAGAAATCTCCGAACTCCAGCCCAAATCCTCTTTGCTCTTGGCTGCTGGGCGGGCCAGAACCCTAAGTAGTGGGCGCGGCAGTCAGAATGAACGTGAAAGAAACAGTTTGTCGCAGGCGGCAGGGCTGTCTCCTTGGGTGTCCATTGCTCCAGGTCTGCAGGCGCTAGTTAAGCACAGGCAAACGTGTGCGTGGTTTTGTTTTGTTTTATGTAACAAATTGCTTGGCGGCAGGCTTCAGAGAGCTGAGTGAGAACCGGGCCTCTCTGGGAAGAACCGGCTCGGGGCGCGCAGAGTTCCCACTCCAGGGAGAGAGAAGGGTGAGGGTGTGTGTAGGATACTTTCCTCTATTATATCTCTAACGCTGACAGACTCACAGACAAGGGCATCCACGCAGGCAGATTTTACTATGGAGCCTTCCAGCATGTCCAAAGGGAAGAAATGCACAATTCTGACTTTTAAAAGTCTTCCTCTAATGTCTCCTTGATCTGAACGAAATCACGCTTTCCGTTTTTCCTGTTCCAATGGTGAACACTTTCCCTCCTCCGTGGACACCCACAGTCCATAGCCAGTCAGGCAACAATCACACCCTAGGCTAATCTAGAGAAGTAAAACCCTAATTGTTCCCGAGATACATACAGCCCTCCTCCTTATATGCCAAGCAAATTGTAGCCACTGAGAGAGATGACTGGGTGGGGCTGGGGCCTCTTGGAGCCTCTGGAGATGGATACTGGTGGGCAGGAGCCCGGAGGCTACGGGGGAGTGGAGCAGGCTACCAGGGCTGAAAAATGCCCAGCGGTCCATCGGATTCACATGGGCGAACTCCCACACCGCTAACCTCCATGGCGAAGGGGCCACTCTTTTCCTCTAAGTACAGGATGATCCAACGGTTTATAGCCTCAAGGGCCCCCTAGGAGGAGAGTCCCCTTCCCAGAGTCCATCCTGCTGTTGGGAGCCGGAGAGCTGCCAAGTGGCCCGAGGCACCTCGGTCCCTTTTTCTTCTCTTTTGGCTCCACTAGTCCCCCTAGCAGCCAAGCCAGGAGGTAGGGAGGGCTGGGAGGTGCCCCCTTCCTCCCAGGTGACCTGCTTTATTTTGGACTCACTCTCAAAGAGGAAATTCTTTCTCTCTTGCCCGGTCTTGGGGCGTTCCCCTACTGTTACTCCTGCACCCCCCACCTGTTCATTGCTAAATCCGAAAGCAGAAATCCCCAGTCTTCTCCCTCAACCCTTCTCCGATACACCCCTACCTACCTAATTGTTATCTTGCTATCATCAGGGTTTTTCTTCGTGGGGGAAGGAGGTTGCTGCGAGGGGAGGGCAGGGATCCCTCGAAGCCCGGAGGGCCTTGCCTGGGTTGGAGGGTGACGCGGGAGGGGGTAATCTCCCAGAGCATCTTTTCTCTCTTTGACTCTCCCCATCTCTCGCCTCTTCTGGCCCTGGCGGGTTTCCTTCCGCGTTTTAAACGGTGATAGATGAATAAGCAAAAAGAAGGGCAAATCAAACCACATACCACCCCCAAAGCGATGGCTCATTTTGCTGGGAAAGTAGACCCTAAGCCTAGGGCGGGTGGGGGTGAAGTGGGGAGGGAGGAAGGTTGCGTGTGTACACACATCTTTTGGTTGGAGTTCGTGAGGATTTCCCCTTTGACTCTCACATCTTCCACCTCTTCTCGAGGCTGCAGAGTTTTGGGGTCTCCCTCTCTCTGCATTTCCCTAAGCCGCCCCCCCCTCCAGCTGTTGTGCCCTGTATTCATTCCGACGAGGCCCTTCGGTCAGCTGGGAACACTGTGGGCTTCTCATCACCTTTTGATTTCGCTCCACCACGCTTTGCATTTTAGTTTCTGCGGAAAGAGAAGCCAAAGGCCTTGGGTGCGAACCAGTGGTCTGTGCATAGTGTGTGACCTGCTCAGTGCGGCGCTGCACAGGGCCCAGCTCGTCTGCGGTTTGCCCGCGCAGCCGCGGCCGGCGCTGGCGCCTTGGGCCGTGTCCCCAGCGTAACCCTCCCGCGCAGCAGCGGGCGAGCTGTTTATACAGCTTTACCTGTGCTATTCTCGTATCCAGTAAAAATCCTTGCCCGGCCACGGTAACCTAATCCCGGGGTTGAGGCGAAGGAGGGGGTAGGGAGGCTGGCGGAGAGGGAGGTGTGTGAGCGCCAGAACCGGGTTCTCTACTTGCCCCTCCTCCCGCGACGTGGAGTGAAATTCGGATGCGGTTCAGGTGACCGAGGTGTCGGACCCGGAGGCCGTCACCAAGTCCTGGTTTTCCAGGCCTATCCCTCCAACAGGAGCAGGGAGCCCGCGCGGCGCTCGAAGCGCAGGCACGCGCTGGCTGTGGCCGGGCGAGGCACCGGGCCGCGGTCCAGTCCTCGGTCCCACACAGATCGCTCGTGTCCCGCTTTCAACTTGCATGAATTGCCCCATTAGAACACATTCACGCTTAAAATTAAGGGGAGGAAAGGCCAAGAAAGGGAGGCCGCACCTAACAAGACCGTCCTTGTGCAGCCAGTCTTCGCAGGTCCACTCAAACCGCACGCGCGCGCGGAAG
This sequence comes from Elephantulus edwardii, assembly GCF_000299155.1. NCBI lineage: Eukaryota > Metazoa > Chordata > Mammalia > Macroscelidea > Macroscelididae > Elephantulus > Elephantulus edwardii. The sequence goes on along the minus strand of NW_006399855.1, from coordinate 8,068,222 downwards.
CGAATTAAACGCCTTTCAGAGGTTATTGTCTCTGGCTAATTGCTCCAACAATAGCCACTATTAAAAGTAGAGGCACCCAATTAAAGGCATCTGTCGCGTGGCGCTGGGCTCCCAGCGACAAACTGGGACCCCAGCTGAGAGCATCCAGACCGCCCTGCAGCGAATGGGACTTGTGCGGGGCGCCGGCGCCGACCTCGGCACCTCTGGTCTCCACTTCCTCCCCAGACACACCGCAGCAGCGAATAGTTCACACCATTTTTATTGACCGATCGCAGCACAGAAGACTGATCGAGCTGGAATGGAAAAGGATTTCTCCTCTCCTTGCTCCAGCTCGCCGGGGCCCCGGTGGAGTCCTCTAATTTCTGGCCTTTGGTCTCTCTCTCTGCGCCCTCCCCACCCCCAGCCCCGCAGGTTCCCGGGTTCACTAGTGTCTTTAACAGCGCGGCTGGGTCCGCCCAGGCCGGCGCCGCGGCTCCGGGGGGAGGGACGCGGCGGCGCGGCCCGGCTCCGCTTCTTTCTCTTCGCCTGCAAATATTTGCTGCCTCGCTGGAAATCCGACTGTTTCTCGCGCGCTCCGCTTGCAAAGTCCTTAAGTAAACACGCTCAAATAACCGCCCCAGGCGGCCCGAGGCACGCTCGCTCCTCCTGCGCGGGATTAGTAACTTTATGACTTCGACCCCAAGGCCCGGCTTTTTCTCGTTCCCGTCTGCGGCCACTGCGCGGGCGCCCGAGGCCGCTCCTCCCGGCACCTCGGCCCCGCGGAGCTCGCCTGGACGCGCTGGTCTGACGCCGACTGCATGGATCTGCGTTCTGGCGGGCCTACGACCGGAGGGCTGAGCCTGGAGGGGCCTGTTTCTTTCATCGCGCCGCGGGCTCAAATTTTTATGAGGCTCAGGGCTCCCCACTTCCACTCAGGACCGAGTTCCTACGCCCCCGGGAGGCAAGGGGGAGGGACCTTTACACGGGTCAAGGTGTGCGTGTGTACGTGTGTGGTCCCGGCTTACCTCAACCAGAGAGAAAGAAAGTAAAATTCTATTCCTTACCCTTTCCCCAAGAGGGCACACATACCTCGCTCAACTTGACGCCTAAAGCAGCCGCCTCGAGGCCTAGGCATTAAGAGGCCAAACTGGTTCCTGCCGCTCCTAGAGCAGCACCAAGACCTGGCTCCTCCAGGAGCGGGGTCTGCGCCTTCGCCTACAGTGCTCTGGACGTTTGTCCCCAGGGTCCCGGGCGGCCAAAATTTTGCCAGCCTCTTACCCTGCAAGAGGCCTTACGCACTACAGGAGCCTGGGGCCCAGTAGCGGCGGTGACAGTATTCTCCTGGTCTCCTCCTGCTGTCCTCCATCTGAGCTCCACCGAGTGGTCCAGGGGAGGTGGGGGAGACCCGCTAGAATAGGCCAGAGCCAGGCTGCCTGGGGAGAAAGGGGTCCTCAGGTTTGCAGGAGGGCGCTGAAGGCGTCTCCGATGGAGGCCAGGATCAGCGTTGAGGGCTCCGGGAAAGCGAGAACCAGGACCACCTTTCCTCCCAGCCTCGCGCCCCCTCCCCTCCCCCGCCCACCCTCGGAGGAGGAAGCCGGGCTTGCATTTGCCAGCCAGGCGGGTCAGGCCGGCGCCTGGCCTGGCCCAGACCCCCGCAGCCCGGCTCTCCGCCTCAGGCCACTCGCCACAGTCTCTCTCCGGCCTCAACTCCCTTCCCCCTTCTCCCCATCGGTTCCGGGGCCGACCTCGGCCCTCCCTCCCCGGTTACCCCCTCCCCTCTTTTCCCTCCCCCTGCTCTGTGCTCCTGGCTCTGGGGTTGGGCCCGTGACGTCAAACCCAGTGTGGCGTCGGCGAGACTGGCCGGCGCGGGCCATCAAAAGAGCAACGTCCTCTTTCCCAATTACCCACTGTCAGTCCGGGAACAGGGGCGGACCGGCTGGGAATTAAATGTTAAATACCCCCTACAGGCTGGCTCCATTACACCGCATCCAGTCCCAGGCCCCCCATCTCTCTCTCCCAGCTCCAAATCCCCCAGACCAACAGAGGCCTTCAAGATTTTTTATTTTCCAAGGTGTGTGAGAGTGTGTGTGTGTGTGTGTGTGTGTGTGTGCATGTGTGTATGTGTGTGTGACTTCTCCATCTTTGATGCTTGTAAATTTAATGAAAACGAATATGCAGCCCCTTTAATGTCAGTATCAGGGGTACCTTCTTGCAAATCTTTTCCTTTGTCTTTTAAAATAGTTAATCTTAACAATTATGGTTTCCAAGCCCAGTACTTCGGCCTCTTTTCCCTCCCTCGGACAGCTCTCCTTTACCGTTTGCCTGCCTCCCAGGTCGGCTCAAGGAGGACCAAGTAGCTCTGTCGGGAGATTTTCCGACTGCCTGTGAACTGAGGTCAGGCTGGAATAAGGTGCACAAAGTTTTTTCATTTTTCCTTTCTTCTTCTATCCTTAATGTCCAGACTTTTAGCGAAAACGTGCGTGCATCCCTCTCTCCTTCTTTGTGAAATGGTTTCCGGTGAATGTTAGACAGAAACTAAATAATTAAAAGGTTTGGAGAGGGCTGTGAGCAAGAGGAGATGCTGGCAGCTTGACTGACCCTGGAGAGAACAGTGGTCAAAAGAATGAAAGGAAAATCGATGCTCCTCTACAGGGCCGCTCTAATAAACGGGAGACTAACAGGGCTCAGGAGAAATGGGTGGGGGACTTAATTTAGGGATTTTCTTCTTGTTCTGTACTAAGGAATTAAACTCTAATTTTAAACAAATATCAATTTTAGAAAAGCAGGACTCAAGAAACCCTCCAAATTAAAGATGGGAATGACCCACGTTCCCATTATGGAATACACTGTCCTATACATTCGACAAGGATTGCTTTTAAAAAATACGCCATTCCTCGCACCCCGAATCACTGTTAGGGATGATTATCTTCTATTTTGATTTTTTCTTCCCCTTGGGGAATTTTATAAGTACAAGGGGGGAAAAGGGACCATATCTTCAGTTCTTTAAAAACAGATATTTAAAATCCCCAAACAAGCTCTTTGCTCTGTCTCTGAGGTTGCCTGTGGGAGAACCTATACTCCCTCCTTGCACACATTTTGGGGGTGGGGTGTGTGAGTGAGAAGAGGGTGGAACTTAAGGCTTTTCTCGCTTGACCTCAGCCCGCTTGGGTTTTCAGACTCGGCAGCTGCAGGAGCTTTAGCACCGCTAGGGGATGCAGTGGCTCAAAGGACCGAAAGAAGCCACGGAGCTTCGAACTCGCGGAGCCGGCCAATCGCGGCCCGGCCACGGCCTCACCCCGTGATTGGCCCTTTCACGTGGCCCCGCCCCACCCCGCCTCTCGCCGTGCGCTCTCGGAGCCTTGCTCCCTGCGCCCCGGGCCGCGGAGTTTGAGACCTGCTGAGCCCGCGAAGGTCGCCGCCGCTGGCTTCTGGCTGGGCGGTTGGGGCTCAGGTCGATGGCGGGGCGGGGGCTAGTCGACTTGGCAGAGGGAGAAACGCTGCGATCCGGAGTAAGTAAGACTCTCGGAGGGTGAAGGGTCTGACCGGAAAAGTTCGCTCACTGGAGCACAGACCCGAGTTACTTCCACTTAACTCTGTACTTGCGCAGCGAGTTAAGTATTTCTCTTCTCGCGGCTTCCCTCTTTCCTTTTCATCCATCACTTGTCACTCAAGTCAAAAGCAAACATTGATTACAAATACTAGCTCTAGAGAAGACAGTTGCAAAAGCTGAATCGTATTCATTGGAGAGGCTTGTAAAGAACGTTAACAGAAGTATCGCGAACGTTCTGATCAAAGACGTACTCCATCGCCCCATTCCTCAGTCTTTCAGAAAATTTGCACAAGAGGCAGATTTAAAAGTATATTGATATTAGTTGCCCCCCATCAGTTTTATGTGCACATAATCCCCCAATAAAGAAACTTTTCCAAATATCCTGGGTTGAATAAAAACACTTTTTGTTCAAGGGGGGGAAAAAAAAGTCTTGCAGGGGTGAGGGGAATCTGCCTGCAGAAATTAACTTTATGAATGGGGCAGGCCGGTTTCACTGGGACGAAATAATCTAAGGAGCCCAAATGAATTGGCAGGAGCCCGAATCACATTTAAAGGGCCAGAGTGCTAATTCCCTCTTGCCCGCCCCCTCAGCCCCGAACCTCGGCCGGCCTCGCCCACCCTCTCCGCCTGCGGCCTCCCTGCGCGGCGCCCCTTTCCGGTCAGTGGAGGGGCGGGAGGAGAGGCGGGGGGGGGGGCGGTGAAGTCCTGGAGCGGGTTTGGGTTGCAATTCGTTTCCTTGTGCCTGGGATCTTGTCCCCTCCTCACCAGCGCCAGGCTCCTCCCCCGTCGGCGCGGATGACACTAGAACCTCCTTAAGTTGCGTCGCGCCACAGCTGTCTGCGAACACTGAGCTGCCTGGCGCCGTCTTGATACTTTCAGAAAGAATGCATTCCCTGTAAAAAAAAAAAAAAAAATACTGAGAGAGGGAGAGAGGAAAAGAGAGAGACTGAGAGAGGGCGAGACAGAGCGAGCCACGACATCTGACCGAGCAGTTTTTGCTCTCAGGTCATATACGTAGTCCTTCTCCTCCTCGACTCCTCGCTACCCAGGTTGGTACTGATAACTTTTTTTTTTTTAAAGACTGATTCTTTTTCTCCACTTGGGAAGACGTTAACATTTTAAAATCAAACTCTTCCCACTTGGAGGTTTGCAACCGGCTGAAAGGTCCCGGGACCGGTGCTTCCTAAGGGAGGCAGGGAAGGAAGGGGGCAGTTGTTCTCCAAGTTGAACTGCACAGTCCAGGGCTCCTTGGGATTGAAGAGGCCTGGCTGCTTGGGATGGAGAGGGAGTTTTTTTTCCTGCCTCTGGGGCTAAGTCTCGGTTTTCCGAGCTCCACGGAGGTGCGCGCGCGCGCATGTGTGTCCTGCGCGGTGCCGCTGGTGCGCGGGCGCCGGGTCGGGCGCGGGGGAGGCGCGCGCCCGGTGTGGCCGGCTCGAGGGGAGGTGGTGCCACTTTGTAAACTCAGGTGCTAAATACTTAAGAGCTCATCCAGGTTTCCCCCTTCTTCCCATTGCAGGTGACCGGAGGAGCAGCTCAGTCTCCGAGCCGCTGAGGGCTCACGGTGCAGCGGAGCCTCATTTACGGACAATTCAAAGCGTCCTCACCTTCCTTTACAATTTGGTCCCCTTTTATCTTTCCTTAAAAATTTTGCTTTTATCATCCTCATCTCCTTGTTAAACTACACCTATTTTTTTTTAAACAAATCTTTCATTTGCTCACCTTTCTTTCCCAATTTTCCCATCCCTAACTTCTTCACTGAGAACAAATAATTAAAAGACTACCCCTCCTCTCGGCGGCGGTAGCACCTGCAAAACCTCCGAGCACAGCGACCTCCCAGCCCGACCGCCCTCCCTCTCCGCGCGCGGGTTCCGGGCCCGGCGAGAGGGCGCGAGCGCAGGCCGAGGCCATGGAGGTGACGGCGGATCAGCCGCGCTGGGTGAGCCACCACCACCCCGCAGTGCTCAACGGGCAGCACCCGGACACGCATCACCCGGGCCTCGGCCACTCATACATGGACCCGGCGCAGTACCCTCTGCCAGAGGAGGTGGATGTACTTTTTAACATCGACGGCCAAGGCAACCACGTCCCATCCTACTACGGAAACTCAGTGAGGGCCACCGTGCAGAGGTACCCTCCGACCCACCACGGTGAGTCCGCCCCCGATTCGGAGAGTCACGCGGAGCGGTCCCACCCTTTGGGGTCAGGAGGCTGGGAGGGATCTGGGGGTGGAGAGAGTAAGCGAAAGCCCCCCCAAGTGCCGTTACTGGCTCCTTTAAAACTACTAGGGCCCGGAAATGGGCGAGGAAGGCGTCTTGAGAGTGTATTTTTAAGAGTCACAGCAGACGCCTCCTGCTGCTCTTTCCCCTGCTACTGGGGCCGAGCTTTCACCCTGTTGTCCCCGGGCCGCAAGCTCAGGGTCCCCCGAAATCTCAGGCGCTAGGAGCTTAGGTTGGTGCCTTTGCTGGTCCCGGTTCGCCGGGCCTCGCCGCTGGCGCTCGCCAAGCCCGGCCGGGGAAAGGTTCTTGCAAAGGGCATCTCTCCCCCTGATTTACATACTCCTTGTGGTAGAGTATTTGCCACTGTGCCTAAATTTATTTCTTGGGAATCTTTTTTTAACAAGGCCCGAGAGAAGCGTTTTCATTCACACGACAATCTTTTGAGCTTTCCCCAAAGCTACTGCCCTTGGTTTTTAAGCAGCTCTCCCACCTTTTGGTTTTAAGAAATGGGACTTTGAAAAAAAAAAAAAAAGAAATGGGACTTTGGTATATGAAGGGGTCTTAGTAAATTTAAAAGGTATGAAGTTTTCAAAATTCCCGGCTGCTCAGAATTTTCCGGAGTCCTTTTATATTGCCCCATTGCTGAATCCCTGCAACTCTGGCCTTACTCTCTTCTGGCCTACAAGAGTCCGCTTAGGCTCCCACGGAAGATTTAGGATTCACCAGGGCTTCTTTTGAAGCAGGAGCAATTCCAGTTGGGCTGGTTTATTTTCCCCCCACCTCTCACCTTGAGGAGTTTAGGCGAGTTCTGAAATGTGAAAAAGAAACTGGCCCTTGGAGTTAAGGAGAAAACTCTTCTTACTAACACACACTTTGTAGCTGTGGGTTTGTTCTTAAAGCAGGACTAGGCTAATTTCAGACAGAGAAAGTGTGAGGTGTACTCAGTCCACCCAGACAGACAGTGGTGGGCCTCCAGCCTCCAGCTCTGAGAGCCCACTGCCTGAATGACAGGGCCCCTCTGTCACCAGGCGTCCCCTGCCTTGCGGTCACCAGGTTTTAAACAATCATTTCTGTGGATGGGGATCGCTTGGCCCTTATTCTGTGCAGCTCAGCAATTGAATGAAAATGCAGTAGAGACAGGCTTAATATTATTTACTATACTACTTCCTGCATAATATGAATCTTGACCCTTCAGGTTCAGAGAACTCTCCTTCCCCTGTTGCTCCCCTCCCCTTCCTCTCCCTTAAGATTTTTAGTTTCAGTATTGTTCATAATGGTAAAATAGAATATCAAATGCTGGTGCAGGTACCGGGTTAGGAGATCAGTAATACATAGGTGGACCTGCACTACTTTCTGTTTAAGTTTACCCTTCTGAGTGTGGACTTGTATGAGTTATTAGTATTGATTATTTTTAGATTTTACATGAATGCTCAGTATACTCTGAGAGCCATCATAAACTGGACTTGTGTATTCTAGGAGTTCAGGTGAAAACTCAAATATTACGCCGATGAGGCCACAGCTTTGACAGGATTTGCTTTATTCTCCTGTAGCCTTTGGGAAGGGGCAAAGGGAAATACTCAACAACCAAAAAGCCGGTCCAGCTTCTGCCTTGGAAACTTTTTCCAATAGCCTGAACAATTAAAATTTTCTTGCAAATCCCATCTCAGGTCTTACAGAAGCAGCCTTGGTGATTATGAGCACGTACTGAATGAGGTGCACTTGGAAATAATCCTTAAATGGGTCCTCTGGCCTCTCCCACTCTCCTGCCTGGAGTCTTAGCATTTGGAGCTAGGTGCCTCTGCCATGGCCTCTCTAAAAGTGGGATGTTCTTCCACCATTAAGCAGTTGTTGGGCCCAGCCTCGCTGGTTAGTCTCTTCCACAGCCTGACACTTACCAGGCAGAGTGAGATTCAGTCAGGACTGGGAGACTCTAGACCATTGAAGGAAACTAATAAATCAAGACACGTTCTAGAGATGGACTTCAGGGATTGTCATTTGGAAAGTGTATTTGAAGAGGCCATATAAGACGGGGCCTTTTCCAGCACCTCTTGGGTGTCAGACACAGTCCCTTAATCCCCCCAGCTTTGATGGTACACTTGTGTGGAGAGAGGGATGAAGTCTTTCTCTTTACCCCAAGGTGTGCTAGCCCAGGTACTCCTGAAATGACCTGGATTATAGAGAGTGCACTTGCCGTCCTGGTTACCTTTGGGGATTTCCTCTGGGTTTGGGGAAAGGGAGAATCTCCAGTGGTGTCTGAAGGCCTCAGTGCCCACTCTCAACCCGGATCTCTCCTTCTGTGCCTCGCACATTGCAGGAAGCCAGGTGTGCCGCCCTCCGTTGCTGCACGGATCCCTGCCCTGGCTGGATGGCGGCAAAGCCCTGGGCAGCCACCACAGTGCTTCGCCCTGGAACCTCAGCCCCTTCTCCAAGACCTCCATCCACCACGGCTCCCCGGGGCCCCTCTCGGTCTATCCCCCGGCCTCGTCCTCTTCCCTGTCTGCGGGCCACTCCAGCCCTCACCTCTTCACCTTCCCGCCCACCCCACCGAAGGACGTCTCCCCGGACCCGTCCTTGTCCACACCGGGCTCGGCGGGCTCTGCCCGGCAGGATGAGAAGGAGTGCATCAAGTACCAGGTGTCCCTGCCGGACAGCATGAAGCTAGAGTCGCCGCACTCCCGCGGCAGCATGACGACCCTGGGAGGGGCCTCTTCCTCGGCCCACCACCCCATCACCACCTACCCGCCCTACGTTCCCGAATACAGCTCCGGACTCTTCCCACCCAGCAGCCTGCTGGGGGGCTCACCCACTGGCTTTGGATGCAAGTCGAGGCCCAAGGCGAGATCCAGCACAGGTAGGAGCCTTCTCTCCCCTGGGTGGGATTCTTTTCTCTTCCGCCTGCCTCTCCCTTCTTAATCCAGGCCAGGGCAAAGAGATCTACCAGCCTGGGCCTCAGGGGAGCTGGCTGATGTTCCTAACCCTTTTGAGATTTACTTTCTTCCCATTTTTCCAGTCTGGAAAGAATGAGGTGTGTCCTCTCTCATTCCATATGCTCAGAAAAAGAGGGTAAATGGGACCCAATTTAACCTCCCTACCCTACTTCCCAAGGAACTGGGAGAAGAAAAGACAAACAAAAACAAAGTACTCCTCTCTCTTAGTTGCAGAACTTCTGGGCTCTGCCAGGAACCTTTAGTCAGCTTCCAAGACCAAATGAGGGAATAAATCTCTGGTGTTTAATGCTAAAAAACGAAACCTCCTCAAACCTAAACAAACACAGGTCCCTCCTGTGACCCCTCTGGCCTCTGTGTCAGCCTGGTTGTTCCTCTCCTGCTCGGCTCAAAGGGGGTCACACAGTCAATAGTAAAGGGCAGGCCTTTATATAGACCTGGATAAATAAAGTGTGTGTGTATCACTTTTGGGGGGCCAGAGGTGGGAACCTGGCAAATGTGGTACACACAGTTGGGGGGTGTATGTGAGAAAGGGACTCTCATCCTAACTTCTAGGAAAGAACTCAAGTGAATTGGAATAACATGTCTAGGGGCCCTGTTACTCAGGGTGCCTTCTAGTGCTGTCAGTACAAGGTAGGACCCCAAAGATGCCTTAGGTACAGACCTCTGATTGATCAGGAACCAAATGGAGATAAAAAGGACTGAAAAAGGTTTGTCAGGTGTGTGTCTCTGCGTCCTCTTTTTCAAAAACACAAATCTTGCTTAGAAGCATACTGAAGATTTATTCTATAGATGCAGTCACTTGCATTAAAAAAGCAAACCCCTAAATTCCATACAGAATACTAGTATAGCTCTGGTAATTTTGCTTTTATAAAATAAAAGACTCCGGTAATCAATTTTGCTAAAGCAATGAAACCAGGGAGTTAGGCATTCTCCCAGAGAAGATTTGACTATTTAATTTTAATGTTACTTGATTGTGCCCCCAGGAGGTTGGTCCATCTTAGCGCTGGCATATCTACTCCACTTCTCTTACCTCTGACTCTAGCTATGGAGATTCTGTGTAAAAAAGAAAGCGTAGAAAGCAGTTATCTGGAAGCAAAGCTTCCAAAGCTATGGTTTAAAAAAAACTTCAGAGGTAGGACTCTGGGAGCCCAGTGACCATGAGATCAGTTTTCAGGGTTTTTTCCAGGGTGACATTTACTCCGACTGCCTGAGCAGGACTGTCTCTATTTAGTTGATATGTTTTAGCTAATCCAATTATTTTCAGACTGCTGCACGCGACAGTTGCATTGTTTATCCCGCGCCAAGAACTTTAATAGAGTCCGGATGCGGTTAGGCTGACAGAAAAACTCAGACCTGCATGTTCAGTACATGAAAGTAGGCAGGAGAGAGAGAGGGAGAGAGAAGCAGAGACAGAGAGAGAGGCACAGGCTAGTTGGTGAAGTAAAAAAGAAAGCAAGATGAAGAACGAGCAGGAGGAAAGTGGCCCCTAGTGCCTTGTCAGGCACTGGATTTGAGAGAATTGGGATACAACTTTACTCAGAGAACCAGGAATTAGATTAGGGCTTCAGAGCTGGTTGCAAAGAGAGCAAACCTGTGCATTTTGAGGTTGGAATGGGCTTTTAATAAAAGTTCTCTCTTCTGGTAGAGCTGTAAGGTTGGGGGAAGATCATGGTATCTGAGGCTGGTGTAGTGGTTTGTGTGTGGGGAGGGGATGGAGTGACTTTTCCAAAGAGCTCTGGTTTCTTTGCCCACATTTCCGTATTTGACTTCTCCCTCTTTGCTGAGTACACCTCTGCCTTCTATTTCGTCTTTTATCGCATCTCTTTCCTTAAGACTAAAAACACTGAAGGGGAAAAAAAAAGAGTTGTGGTTTCTCTGAGAAATAAGAACATCTCTACACTTATTTTATTTGTTGTTTATGTTGGGGGAGAAGGTGGCAATGTAGTTTTGCCTTTTTACTCAGTCTCTCCCTCCTCCCTCTTATTCCTTTCTCAGAGGTATAAAACCCAGTAAAAGCACACCTGGCCAGCCAGCCAGCTGAGAGTTTTCTTAATAAGGGAGTTTGCTATTGGAGAGGGTGGAGGTGGTAGGAATTCTCAAGGAGGAGATTCTCTTGGTTTTAATGATTGCTTTTTTTTTTTTAAAGAACGAAACAAAATAAACCTCTCATCTTTTCAAAGGCATTTGCTAATTGGGGAGACAAGAGAAGAGAGAGTGGTGGCATTTTGGAAAAAAAAATGGTTGAAGCCATGGTTAGGGTGCTTACTGCTTTGCTAATATTTGGGTTTTTGGTGCTGGGATACATCTTTGCAAACAAAAGACAGAACACTTTTCCCCCAAAAGGCCATTTTTTTACCCCCACCCCACCTTCTATAGGCATTTTACCTGCCAACCTTACAACCCCCTTTTGTCCAGACCAGTTTCAAGGTTTTCAATTAGAAGACCAAACCCAGAGGTGAAAAGGGTATTTGAAAATGACTGTTGAATGTCAAGAGACCTCATAGCTCTGTGGTTCTTGTCACCTAAGAAAGAGGTGTCTGCCTGAGCAGCTCATGGCTGGCAGGGCGCAGGGAAAGAGAAAGAAAGCAGGAGTCAGGGCCTCCATTAGGAAAATTGGTTGTTTGCTGAAGTCAAGAGACTAGAGGCAATAAGAGGAAAAAACCCCAAATCCTCACAGCAACAACACAGGGTAATCACAAACTCGCCAAGTGAATCAAGACAGAAAATTGCTCTAGTGTGCAGAACCTTGCTGAGGAGGTAACCACCGCTGCTAGTTTTTAAGGTCCTTCTGAAAAGGAAGCAGTCATCCTTCTAACCACCTGACACAGCGAGAGGAAATCAGACTAATCACGTCAGATTGGGAGATTCCCCTCAGCACCGGGGGTGTCTAGGAGCAGGGATGTACCCAGCAGCCCCCCACCCTCCTCACCACAACAGCAACGTGGCCCTTAGCTGTGTTGCTGCTGCTGGTGGAGGGGGTGGAAGCAAGGGGCCAGGGGAGCTGCCCAGGCTTTTCTGAGGAGTGCCCAACTGGGCAAGGTACAGCAATCCTGAAGCCTGGAAAGATTCTGCCTTGCTGGGGTAGGGGCAGAGCTTGGGAGTACCAGCCAGGATGGGTCAGTGGTTGTTGCCCCTGAGAAGGTGACTGAGTGTCCATGTGGGGAGCACATCAACTGCAGGGTCTGCCTACCTCTTGGCTGAGGCTATAGCTGGTACTTGCTCACCCACTCATCTACCCTGCCTCCTTCCTTCATGCCTCCCCCACCTCCATTGTACCTCATCTCCCAGATTTTTGACCCCAAATGCAGTTTAGCCCAAAGTCTTTTTGGAGCACTTGAGTACATAGTGAAGTGCTACTTGGTCCAACTTTTTTTTTTTTTTTTTTACTGTATATAATTGCAGGATTCTTGTATACCTTCAAGCTCTCTGGGGAATTCTTGTTAAAAAAATCCTTTTTTAATCTAAAGTGAAAGACAGATTTCTTTCTCTTCCTTCAGTTTTTTGTTTTAAATGAAAAAGCAGACAAAAATTCCACTTAACACAATTGTTGATTTTAGTGGGTAAAGGTGGCAAACTTCTTTCTCCTGGCAAGAGTTCTTTACTTTCTCCCAGAAGTTGTCCCTGGGTACGTCATACACTCACCAGATGTGTCCCCTCGTACTTGATCTTGGGGGCTTCCACAGGCCCCAAGTCTTCCAACCCAGCTTTTCCCTTCTTTTGTTGTTGTTACATACTTACAGGTTGGCTCTCCACTGTGTTTTCAGAGGCACATAATTGCAAGGGAGAAAATTGCTCATCTTTTCTCTCACAGAGTAGCTGGTGGCTTCAAACCACTTGTTTCAGGGTTGGCAGTGTAGCTCCTTACCACTCAGCCACTAGAGCTTATTGGTAAATCAAAATTCCCAAGCAACAGGCTCCTGGTAGATTTGATGCTAATTGATTAATCAATTAAAACAACCTTTACAGCTCATCCTTCTCTCCCCCCACCCCTTGGCTCCCTCCCTCTTAACTGAGCCACGGGTCTTTGGTCCCCTGTTGCAACTGGAGGTCCACTTGTTGGCCTAGTTCTATGCCAGGAGAGACCTCTGCCTGCATCCCCTCCAGTCTCACAACTGGGAAGTTCCTCTCAAAACTGTCCTCCTCCCGCAGGAGTGGAAAATAAATCACTTAGGCAACTCCTCGGGGCCCTAAACTGGTATTTTAAGGGATTCTCCTGGGAGCTTTTTGGAGGTGGGTCTGGGTCACTCTTCAGCCCTGGAATGAATGCTGCTCGAACCTGACCAGGCTGTTTTTTGTGTTTATTTTGTTTGTTTGTTTTTGGAAAAAGAACCACTGCAGGCAGGCCTCGGTTAGTGTGCTGCCCCAGTGTCTCCCTCCCTCTCTCCCGCGTGCTTGGGTGCCTCCTGGGTCTTTTCTTGGCTCCCTGAGCCCTTCCTCCCCACTTCTCTCCCTCCCTGTTTGGTCTTTCCTAGGTTCTCTGGCTAAAAGTGGGGCTAGGTTTCCCTCCAGCAGGCGGGGGTCACGGGTTTTAACATTTGTTTGGGTAACAGTAGTTGGAAAGCGATGGGAAACATTGAGGTTTTCCAGGGAGAAAAGAGATAAGGAATGAGTGGATCCTGTTTGGTTAATCTAGTCCTTTCCAGGCTGGGATATTTGTGGTTTTACTTGAAGTGTAATCTAAAGGCCTTGCTACTAAAATCAATCAGTCAATTGATCAATCTATACATCTATTTATTATCTGTTTATCTATCTAGCCATGGATTAATCTTTCCTTTTTCCTCATCCTAATCTTCATTATTTAATCAATCTGTATAGACAGACTGAGTGATGATAATGGGTCACCTTTGTTTTCCTTTTTTTTTTTTTTCTTCTTTGAAGGAAATGAATGGAATGTTTTGCTTTGCCTTCATCCAGGGTTCAGAATTTTTCTCAGGGAACTATTTCAAGTTGAATTTTGCCTTCCTCCTTGGCGCTGCTTGATCTTCCCCATCAGGTCAGGCAGGCCAAGAACAAGCCTCTGTGGCTATTTTGTTTATCTGCCCCTTTTGTGGAGGAGAGCTGTATGTATACAGGGACCGATTATGCTGTGAATGGCCTTAAAATGGGGAGGAGGGGAAGTTCCCAAGGGAGAGAGGAAAACGTTCTCAGTTTTATTGCACACCCTAACTCCAAGCCCTGTTAGCGTTCCTGTGTGTTTTCATTCCATAAGTGACTTATGTGTGCTCTTGCTTCCAGAAGGCAGGGAGTGTGTAAACTGCGGGGCAACCTCAACCCCACTGTGGCGGAGAGATGGGACCGGGCACTACCTTTGCAATGCCTGTGGACTCTACCACAAAATGAATGGGCAGAACCGACCTCTCATTAAGCCCAAGCGAAGGCTGGTAAGTTCTCCCTGGGAAGCACTGATCCAACACTAACCATTTTGTGTTTTTAATTTCCTTTCTTCAGGAAGGGGAGCTTTCTGCAGGAAATTGGCAAGACAGCTCAAAATCATGTCAACTTGCTTGAGAGAGCCTTTTTTGGGGGGGGGGGAGAGAAGGAGGGAGTGTGTCTGTCTTGTTTTTAAGTTAGATGTACAGAAAAGCCCTCTGCCTTTCCTGCCTACCCCTCCCCCCACCTCCATATATCTTAAGTCTTCATCAAGTATTTAAGATGCTGCCTTGGCTATGTCTACTCTTAAAATGTATTCCTTAATAATAGAGTGATTAACAGGACCAAGGCAGCTGATTTGAAAAAGCATTGGTAATCATGGCATGATACACAGAGGAGCTTTAGTATGAGGGTGGAAGGTTCTGAGTACCATTCACAACGTGGAGTGGTGGAAGGTGGGGTCTTAGAAAGTGACAGACTACAGCTGCATCAGTGCTTGCCATGAATCTCCTGAGCCAGTGAGCTTTAAGATTGATAGGGCTGTTAACTGATTTTAGAAGCAGCCAGCCATTGACCCTAATGGACTTTTTCTCTTTTTTTTTTTTTTTTTGTGTGGTGTGTGTGATCATAGAAATTGAGAACTATTCACAGGTAATTCCTGTGGGAAACATTTTTGTGATTTCTGCCTTGCTACTTGATCCCAACTATTTGGTCTTCTTTTCCCTTTGAATTATTATCTTTAGGGTGAATTATTATCTTTTTCTTTTTAAACATCTTACCCCTTTGGGGTGCTTGTGAAAACTTGGTACCATCAAGTATGTATATGGAAACTAAGCAAGAAGGCTCATTTCTAAACTTTTCTTTGGTCGGATTGAAAAAGTGAGTGTATGTAGCAGAGACAAATACAAGCAGGCTTGGCAAAGGATAACTTTAACCATAGTCAGGAGATCAGAGTGCTTTTTGTAGTGCTGACATTCACTAAGTAGAAGGGAGGAGGGGAATTTCCCCATGCAGACTAATGGATGAATTAGCATCTATCAAATTCTAAGGAGAAACATCCACCCACCCACCCACATACATACCCACACATCTGCCCCACATATATACATAACCAAACCCAAAAGAACTCTCTGTATCCCTTTCATAGAATTCCTTGTCTTCCTATCAGATTTTAATGCACCCTAACACCTTTACATCCTCTTTAGTAAAAGGAAAAACTTTCTAGGGATAGAAGTGGCCACATGACTTCAAGTTTTGGCAATCCTAGGTTTGTAGGCTTTATTCTTTCTGATCTTTACCCCCTCCTCCAGCTTTCTCAACCTCCCCCACTTCTCCTCATACAGTTTGGTGTTTTTTTCCCCCCCTTTATGTGCAAAGCTAACTTCCTAGGAAAAAGCTGCCGGATATCTGAGTACTGGAGATAACTCATAAACAACAACTCAGCTTCCCCAACCTAAACATCAAGATGTTTGAACATATCAGAACAAGAAGTGTTTAGGGAAAAAAAAGAAAATGGCTGGAGGTGTTAGCGCAGAATGAATATGATTGCACCACAAAAGAATGTTCTGAATCACTCAAAACCTGGCCTTAAAAAAAGAAAGACAGAAAACCAAAAACAAAAAACCTTCTTGTTAAAATAAGCCGTATCATCATTATAGGTTTGGTTTCTTGGTTGGTTGGGGGTTTTTTGGTTTTTGTTTTTATTTATTTATATTTTTTAAGATAAAAGAAAGAAGGGAAAAAAGGGTCCCAATCTAGGTTGATTGATAAGGCAGAGCTCTGCAATTTGATATTTTGGGGGTTTTTCTCTGAAGGTTGCAGAGGAGGATTCTACTTCCACTTCATATAATTTTGTCTTTACTCACCTTTCCTAAGAAACTACTAGAACTCTGAGTAATAGCTGCTTTTCATTCTAGAGTTCATTTGCTGCCACATTTTAAGCATTTATCCCTTAATCATCTTTTCTAACTGCATTTGTGTTTTTGGTTCTAGAAAAATCATAAACTCAGAGACACTCAGAGCACAGTCAGGATTTTTTTTAAAGCCCTTTGAAGTATTTGACTCCTGAATACCTGTAACTTTTTTCTTCTTTCCTGTTATTTCCTTGCCTCTGCCTTCCAGTTCCATCTCTTCAGTTGGTTCTTTTTATTTTGTGTGCTAATTTACTGAAGACCCCTCCAGTTGATAACAATGTTGCTGGTTCCTCTAGCTCTTCCTTAAGATGCATATCTATCACTGAATAAACTAATACAGGAAGTAGGAGAAATTCTCAAAGGGAAGAGCCATAGCATTTCCCCCCTGTTAGTTTGCTAGGACTTTTAAATGTCTGAGAAACTTGCAGAAAGCTGAGTAATTTACTTTATTAATGTGCTTTGCCTTCTGCTAGTGAACTAAAAAGTGTGTGTGGCTTTTAGAGATCAGGTATAAATTAGTGTGAAGTCTGTGGTATCAGAGGTATATTTTGAGCCTGCTTATATTTATGTTACTGTTAATAGAGTGCAAAGGAGTCTGCCGTGAACCTCCTCATTTTACTGCTAAAAGTTGGCATTCTGTCCTTGCACTCTGTGCAAAAGTTTTGGGTTGGGAAATCCAGGTGTTACTAAGTAGGTGTTATAATTCCCAAGTATTTCTTTTTAAAGAAAAAGAAAAGTCATAAGAAGGCAGTAATAATGATAATATAGCATAATTATAAAAATCATTAAGCACTGATTAAATGTAGCTCCTTCTTTGTAAGAATACATCAATAAGTAAAGCAGTTATTTAAGCATCAAATGATCTTGTCTTATAAAGGTATAGGGATGTGAGCATGTAAAGTTAGAATCGGCATCATGGACTGTGGTGAATTATTCTCAAAAAATATAGAAAAAAAATTAGAAGTTTCTCAATTTGATAGAAAGAACAGTTTTTCACTTCCAGTTCATCAGAATACAGAGAAAAAAAAGAGTAAGAATTTAAAAAGGTCATAGCTCTGCTGTTCAGAGCCTGTATGACTTTGACAGGAAGGTAATCAAATCTGATTAATTCAGAATTGCCACTGGGTTTCCTGTATCTCAGAACTCTGACGACTCAGTGGCATTCAGTTGCTGCGCCAATGGGCAGCAGTTCAGTCCCACTATCTACTCCACAGGAAAAAGTTGTAGTGGTCAACTTCTGTAAAGGTTTACAGACTGGCAACCCTGGGGGACAGTTCTACCCTGTCCTCTAGGACTGCTATGAGTCAAAATGGACTCCTTGCATTTAGTTTTTGAGTTTTCCCATATTGTATGTTAGCCCAACTTTTTGGTTCCCAAAGTATTGATAGAATCAGCATAATTTGCTCTCGTTTCCTTTCCATGCTTTTATAACTATATCAGAATTTTTGTGGTTACAGATAAAGCCTAGCTGAATTCTTTGTCTT
This sequence comes from Elephantulus edwardii, assembly GCF_000299155.1. Taxonomy (NCBI): domain Eukaryota; kingdom Metazoa; phylum Chordata; class Mammalia; order Macroscelidea; family Macroscelididae; genus Elephantulus; species Elephantulus edwardii. The sequence goes on along the minus strand of NW_006399855.1, from coordinate 8,050,762 downwards.
CTAGTTTTACTGTGATACTGCTGCATGTAGGAGTTAAAATGTTCTTATGATGGAGTATGAGGAGAGGTGTGTGCTAGAATGTGACACACTCCATCTTCTTTCAGTAGACTTACCACCCCCACCTCTGTATAGCTAGCATAGAAAATAGTCACCTCATAAATTTTAGATGTGCGAAAAAGTAAAAGGAAATCTCCCTTTCAAGGGAAATGAAGGAATTAAGATCTGAATTGAGGCTAGCATTTGACTTGTTGCTGTTTGCAAGTAGGAAATGAATGAGGATAAAATAAATGAGAGTGGAACAGGAATAACTCAATTCCGTGTTCTCCTCACTTTGTCTTGTTTAACAAAAGCCACCTCAAGAGAGAGAAGGTAGCTATTGCCTCTGCCAATTGCAAATAACCAAGGTTGAAAGGATACTGTGTTAAATGTTGCCAATTTGACAGGGACTCTTGACTTAGAATGTCCTGCTTAGCCCTTTTGAAATTATATAGCTCATGAGTACTTGCCACACACATTCACTTACAAACTTTGTGTTCTTTTAACACTCTGTACTCTTAATAACCTAGCCTTTCTTTATTTGGGATCTATAAAGTGCCACTGATGCTTGGATTTACTCTTCTTTTGCTGGTAGTATTTCCTGATGGCCTGTGGCCCATCTGAGAATTGATTTTTTGTGCATGTCTTTTGAAAGGGACCTCTTGTAGTACTCACCTTAGTAAATACGGCTGCTGTGGAAGTCTAGTCTCAAAATTAGTCTGGTTAAATAAAAACTGTTACTCATGAAAATGAACTATCTGCTGAACTCTGTGGGGTAGCTATGGGGACAACGATTTCTCAGAGCAGTTTTCTGCTCCCTAGATAGAAATGGCTAAAATCTTTGATACAGTGGGATATGCTCTTATCTGGGTGCATTTGGCTACGTTTTTCTTTTAGAAGCTCTTTATTACTTTCATGTGGGCCACTTGCTAGTTTTGATTTTAATGATAATTTTTCTTTTTTCTTTTTAAAAGCGCCCTTCTGTGTAGTTAAGAAAACACATTTAACGCTTGTGTTGATGTTACCCTCTTCTCTCTCTCCTCTCTCTCAGTCGGCAGCAAGAAGAGCAGGTACATCCTGTGCAAACTGCCAGACTACCACTACCACTCTCTGGAGGAGGAATGCCAACGGAGACCCTGTCTGCAATGCCTGCGGGCTGTACTACAAGCTGCACAATGTAAGTGTACCTGCCACCCCCAACAAGGGGGTCTCTGTTTACCGATGCCTGTTAAGCAGTGCCACCACCACCCTCTCGAGTTTCCCTGCTCCAATCAATCACCCTCCTTTGGGTAAAATAATAGGGAGGCTTCAAATAATTGATGCAATAGGATCAAATTTAGAAAGTGAACTTTTTTTTTCAGAATAAAAATTCCTCATCTTTGTCAAAGCATAGCCTTACTGGGACTGTTGGTAGGTGCTGTTGGAGCAGTTCTGACTTACTGCCACCCCAGATGCACTAGAAAGAGAGACTGCCTGGTCCTACACCAGCCCCGCAGTTAGTGCTGTGCTTGAGCCCATTGTTACAGCCACTGCCCCAGCCCATCTCCTCGAGGGTCTTCCTGGTTCCCCCTACAGAATGATGGGCTTTAAAAACAGAGAATGATGCAACCCATTTAGTATGGATTGGAAGACACTGTGCAATGCAGTAAAATGCTCTGTTTGATGGGCCTCGTCTCAGTTTTTTGGTTTTGTGGATTATTATTTTATTTTTAAAATCTTCTCCCTGCAAAACAAAAAAGTCACCTAGCATATTTGATGTCTCCCTGTCTTTTATCTTTTTTGCAAAAAAGAGAGAGTGCACGAAATTGAAAGGGAAAGGTAAACAATTACAATGCATGGCACATGGATTCTAGAAACTAAAGAGGACCCAGTCAATTACTGAGGTGCAAAAAGTCTTGGCTAAACCTGTGCTGTGAATTTTAAATAGATTCTCTGTATAAAAAGATATGAAACGGAATGTCTGCGAGATCCCATCTGATGTCTTTGTCCTAACCAGCATACACATGCAGAGACATCTGGGGAAAAAGGCCATGAGCCGGAGAAAAGAACAGTTCTGTATCATTTTGGCAGAGTAATAATTGCCAGTCACCCGGGTTTAGTGATGTCATTTCTAATCTTTTAATTTGGAGTGCTCCCATTTTATAATGCCTTTACTTTATTTAAAAAAAAAAATGAGCACAGGTATTCCCCCCCCCTTGAAACAACTCTAGCTGAAAGACCATGACCCTAAAAAACTAATAATGACTGAAGTTTACATTAATCCCAGAGAAAGAATTTCCATTTTACCCCTTAATTGTTTTATTGTAGTTTGCTTCTCTCTGTTTTTAAAGCGCCCTCTGATTCTCTTGAAGTCTCTTTGCCAGTCTTACTTTGGCAAAGTCTGGGACTGAACAGGAAAGAGGTAGAGCTTTTTGCTCAGGGCTATTCTGGCAGCAAACTCATCTTAGTCAGGAATACCTGGGAATTGGGGAGGAAGCGGTTCTGGTTAGATTTTCCAGTCTAAGGAGAACTTCTTAGCACCTGGTTCTTTTTTGTTTTTTAGGAATAAGTTATGTGAGTCCCAAGGACCTTAGAACAGACTCATGTCCTTCCTGCAGTGTCTTCTCATGACAGGAAGTAGGCAGGGTGAGGACCAACCATGCCTTAACTATGGGGGCCTATTTTCCTACATATCCTGAGCCATATGTGGTTAGGTCAGGTCTCATTTTCACTTTGAGGAATTTGCTTCCTTGCTGCAGTTGAGATAAGATTTGTCATAAAACTCTGAAAAATTTGGAACATTAAAGTTTATTAGCTACCCAGTCATTATTAGTTCAGTCTGTGAAGTTCAATTTGGGCTGCATTTCTGATTTTCATAGGCCTCCCATGTTATTTGATCACATTTTGGGCCTCAGATATAGTTCCCTGGTATAGACAGGGAAGAAATACTTTTTATTCTGGCTTTAATTAAAGAAATGGTGACACAGTAATAAACTGTGCAAGGTAGTGTGTAGCTGAGGAAATAGTAGAATTGGGACTGGCTTCTCAATTGTCAATTGAGTCCATGAACAAATTCTTGCTTTCTAAGTGTTAAGAGGCCTCCCAGGGAACTCAGTAGTATGAGGATTAATAGGAGACTCATTGGAAAGCAAAGCATTTTCTTATTTTTTTAAAATATAACCAATTGTGTGTCTGTTATTACCTTTATGGAAATATAGGAACTTTGGGAAATTAGTTAGCTATACTATTTAAAAAAATGGTTATCTGTGGTGACAGAATCTCATTTGTGTCCAATCTAAACAAAAACCCATTTTTTCTCATGAGGAAAGTCAAGGAATCTCTCGTGTTATTTGTTTCTACTGTATTAAGTAACTCCTGTCTTCATGGCAGAGCCGCAGAGACTGAGAGAGACTTAGTGTAGTGACCGCATCAGCAAGAATAGCTTCCTGTCTTCTCTGGATTAGTAGGCATTCATGAAAGGAGACAATTTATATGTATTTAACAATAAGTGATAACCATCTGTGGACATTTTCATCGTGTTGTGATGTGTTCTGCCCATCTAGATAGCTATACATATATGCCATAAGGCCCTTTCCCCTAATCTAGGTGTTGAGATAACTGTATCTTATTATCAGCTACCTGGGCAGTGTTGTAACTAGTTATCTGGGTTTGTGTGGCTATCGGTGTAACTAGATATTATATTTAGATATCTGGCCATGTATATCTAGATAGCAGCGTAAAGAGCTGTGTATCTGGACTCTATCTTGGTGAAGATTGAATGGGGTAGTACATTCCCAGCATCTTTGTAAGCTGCATTTTTAGCTTGATTAGAACTTTGAAGAAAGATCCCTGAGATGTTTTTTTGGCAGTGAGTTTTTAGCTCTTCTTCTGTTCCTCAGGTTGCCTTCTTGGCACTGAGGGGAAATAAGGTCTCAGCTCCAGTGTCTGGCTCCAGGGCCCTCCTCCCCAGTAAAGCCCTTGCCAGTGTAGCTCCAGGAAGTGGTGTGTGTGGCTCCCGGAAGCACTGTCAGCAGCTTGGCCGCTCTTGGTCATCTGGAGCCTCTTCCTTCATTGTCATTTCCGAAGGTTAGGAGCATACAAGTCAACCCTTATGCCACAGACGTCTCTTTTTCCATCTTTAAAGATTCTGGTGGAAAAAATTTTTTTTCTTCCATGGGGGTCAGGAATGACTTAAAAACTGACACTGGAGTTTTTTTGCCACATTTCCTTGGAAGCATGGCCAGATGTGCAGTTTGCTATATGGGGCAGATAATTTCTTCCTGAGATTAATTTGAATCGGATTCCATTGGGTAGTAACTACTATTTGCTTTAGAAAGTATTTTCTTAATTCTGAATTAACAAAGCAGATACATTAAAAAATAAAAAGAAGGAAATAAGTGAGATGATATTGCTGTCATAGAGACTGATTGAAATCCAGTGATCTTTGAAGCAGACGCTTACCTCTGCCTCTTTATCTCCAGTTCTTTCTCAGCCTTTCATTTTTAGAGCTAGTGCACTTTTATGTGAGCACTGTCCTTCCCACCCAACAGGTTGTTATTAAATATTTGTTGATTGATTATTTGTCTAGTTAGAAATAGTAGCAATAGCAACAATTAGTCACTGCCATTGCTATTTTAGTGATGAGCAAGGGATTACCTTTAGGAAAAATCCCAGAACATATAAATTGCGGGGGAAGTTTTACAGTCCTTGATTATGACAAGGTCAAGAGAGGTACCAGAAGTTACCATTAAGATTAATACAGTCCCCATTTCTCTCAGGCAAGTCGGTGTAAACACTTCAGATAACTAGCGGCACATTTAAAGTCCTTCAAACAAATTTGAGTAGTAGACAAAAAATTTTTGTTTTTCACTTGAAGAGTGCCCAATTATCTTCATTCTCATAAAATATTTTCGGGAAACTCTTAATAACGTAAGAAAAGTTACTACCTTTTTAAAATTACCATAGAAATGAGATCACACTGAGTAGATGCAGAGTTCTCTGAGGAGAATTTCCCTCAAATTACTGCTACTGATAAGCAGAGCTTTGGGTGGTTTTTTTTTTTTTTGTGTGTGTGTGTGTGTGTGATGTTTTTTTTGTTTTTTAAAAATCCCAACAAAAAGCAAAACTCTGCTAGAGACACCTCACCTATGCTTTCACGATTTTTGAAACTGACGGTCACACCCTGGCCAGATCTAGGCTGTGCCAGGTCCTAGTTGTTGGGGTCCCTGGGAAGGAGACAGGGAAAGGTGGGAGGAAAGGCCTCAGCTGAAAGCAGATCCCTGATGTGGGGAAGACAGAGGAGCTCGAGGTGGTGCAGGAAGCCTGTGCCATTTCAGAGCTAGTGGAAAAAAGTAAAAAAAAAAAAAATTGATCTGTGTTTAGATTAACAGACCCCTGACTATGAAGAAGGAAGGAATCCAGACCAGAAACCGAAAAATGTCTAGCAAATCCAAAAAGTGCAAAAAGGTGCATGATACGCTGGAGGACTTCCCCAAGAGCAGCTCGTTTAACCCCGCCGCCCTCTCCAGACACATGTCTTCCCTCAGCCACATTTCACCTTTCAGCCACTCCAGCCACATGCTGACCACTCCAACACCGATGCACCCACCGTCCAGCCTCTCCTTTGGACCTCACCATCCTTCCAGTATGGTCACCGCCATGGGTTAGAGTCCCTGCTCGATGCTTAGAGGTCTCCAAGCGAGAGTCCCTCCAACCCCTTATACTTGCATTTTTGCAGGAGCAGTATCATGAAGCCTAAAACCGATGGATATGTTTTTGAAGGCAGAAAGCAAAAATGATGTTTGCCACTTTTGAAAAGGAGCTCACTGTGGTGTCTGTGTTCTCAACCACTGAATCTGGATCCCATTTGTGAATAAGCCATTCAGACTCATATTCCCTATTTAACAGGGTCTCTAGTGCTGTGAAAAAAAAATTGCTGAACATTGCATATAACTTATATTGTAAGAAATACTGTACATTTGAGGAAGACTTTATTGCAACTGGGTAGCTGTAAGAAAGGCATGAAGGACGCCAAGAATTTTAAGGAATATGGGGGATATACAGTGTGGAAATTAAGAAGAATCTAGGTCTAATAACCAAATGGACAGACTGCCAGTTTTGTTTCCTTTTACTGGCCACAGTTGATCAATGCATTAAAAGAGAAAAAAAAAAAAAAGAAAAAAGAAAAAAAATGAAAAAAAAAAAAGTTGTAGGCAAATCATTCTTCCAAAGCTGTGGGCCTCTGCATAGGAAAAACTATCAGCTCCAGGCATTCAGTGTTAACACTCATAGATTGCCATGGAAGGGGTCGGATAGCCTTTTTCCAGACCTACATGCTTTGTGAACAAAGTCCCTGTAATTGTTGTTTGTATGTATAATTCAAAGCACCAAAATAAGAAAAAGATGTAGATTTATTTCATCATATTATACAGACTGAATTGTTGTATAAATTTATTTACTGCTAGTTGTTAAGAAACTGCCTTTTTATTATTTTTTTTCCTCTCTCCCCCTCTCTTATTTTAATATTTTTCCTTTTCAGTTTTTGGTTGAATAAACTAGATTACGTTCGGTTGACCTAAGGTGATTGTGTTCTGGAGGGTCTATTTTCCACTTTGTTTTTTGATGATATTTATTAAATAGCTTCTAAGGGTACAGCAGCATCTGTCTTTTTCATTCACTCTCCCTGCGGCCTGTGCTACGAGGGTAGCAGTGTATGAGCTACCGACATGCATGTCAGTGAACCGAGGCCAAGCCGGCCCAGGTCCTGAGAGCACCCTGGCTGATGTTAGCTCCTGTCGTGTTCTGTGTTAGTGATCACTGCCTTAATACAGTCTGTTGGAATAATAATTAATGATGATAATAATAATAAATAATATTAATAAAGTGAAAATATTTTAAAACAACAAAATTCCATCATGTCAAGTTGACGGCCAAGCTCTTTTATAGAATTTGGTAGCTCTAGCTAATTTAAGGAAATGGAGTTAAAAAAATACACATGCTAAGCTATTTGCAAGGAGAGCATGGCAACCCCAGATAGCCCATGCCTCTTCTTTTGGGAAACTGGGGATCTTTGGAGCTCTGCAGGGCTCCCAGAGGGCTGTCTCCCGGGTTGAAGTGACATGTCTGGCCCTTCCTGAGCTGAGGCTCACCTGCCTCTGTCTCCTTGTGAACCTCAAGTAGGTTGTCTTTTGGCGGGAGAAATAGAACCATTTCCTCGCCACGCTTCACAGGAAGATTGTGACAGACGGATTCCGCGTGGTTCTCTTCAAGATGTAAACGAGCTGGGTTGGCTCTTGAGTTCATTTTTTGTTTTGCTTTTATATTGTCAAATTGGATAACACCACAGCGAAGGGTTTATTGGAATGTTTGCGAAACACGAAATAACCATTTTGTAACTTAATGCTGTATAGTTTCCTTTCACTCTGTTGACAGAATGTGTAACCATGGCACACATTTTCAAATCTCTGTTAATCGCCTCTCTGCTTTCTTAGCACATATTTTAAACCTAAAGCTAAATGTTGAAATAAAGGCGTAGAGAATTACTGAGATGCAAATGGAGATCTTACTGGCTCCTATTTAATCACCTACAATTTGGATGTTTTTAATGAATTTTTAAGTACCAGAGGAAGTACTCACCTATTACCACTTAAGAGATTTTATTGTATAATTCTAATGGTTTAGGACTTGCCACCTCCTTTATTCCAGGACAGATTTGCATTAATGCCCTTTCACCTTAAGAACACGGAGTTCAAATTCTTGGCATTCTTTGGGGTAGGGGGAGGACACACGTAGAGAAACCCCAAACTACTAAGTACTTTTTATTTTAAATCCTATAGTTATCATGACATATTTGATCTTATTACTTCTCCGGAGAAAGTAATTTCATCATTTTGTATTTTTATTTAAATTCAAAAATATTTCTTGAGGATAATTCAAAAGGTTAAAAAATGTAAGCAGTGACTCAGTTTCTTTAAAATGTTATCACATTTTCAAGGCTTCAATGGTTATGTTTTCTGTTTTTAAAGAAAACCTAGAACATAGTAGAGAGAGTTTAATCTCCACAGAGAAAGATTGTATGTATATCTTAAACACTGCTGAAAGAATTTTGAGTAAATTATACCCCTAATTAATTTTCAATCTGTTTGGCTTTGTTTTTGTAATAGTTACATCAACTTTTCCATGAAAGAATATTTGAGGATGTGAATTATTTTTTTAATATATAAGAAATTGGGTTGTATTTATTTAAAACATTTTAAAAGCTAACATAATAGACATTTATGTAATCATCTTTTTATCTATCAGTGGAAGTTAGTGAGGTAAACATTTTGCAGTGAAAACCTTCATTTATTCAACACCTGGTGAGTGTCTGTATTGAAGTCCATTTAAATAAAATATGTCTAGCAGTCTTCTTAAAAAAATTTAAACAGGGCAGGAAATAGAGAAACCAAGACTCCAGTGATCTCATTCTTACTTTGTGACATTTAAATTGTTATTCCCCTTAAAAAAAATGACATGAAGTGTGGTGAGGTTCCCCATTGGGTCTCTGGGTTGGTAGCCAGGGAGACAAGGTGTGACTGAGATGGGGACTCCCAGAGCTGACCTTCTTGACATCAGTGTCTATTTTCTGATCTTCTTAAGATTTTAAACATGATTTAAAAAACTTATTCCTAAGCATAAGCCCTTACTGCATGAAGGGAATATATTCTTTGTAGGTATCTCATGCTAGATTAAACTGCTTTTAATAAAATAACCATTGACAAAAATTCAAACTGAAAAACTCAAGTGCAACTCCTTTCAACTCTGAGTCTTTCCATTTCAAAGATATAGGCATTACTCAGGGCTCTGTCATTCTATCTCCTTGTGCTACACACCCTTATCCCCAAACCCATCTCAACTCCTAGAACACTTTTTGTGACTTTCTGCAGACGAATCCCTTTTCTTTTCCAGTCTAAGTAAGAGCACATAAAACCCCACACCCACTTCTGTTGAGTTGATTCTGACTCTTGGCAAGCCGTATGATGAGGGGAGCCTAGTGGCCTAGTGAGTAAGGAGTTGTATGTCAACCAAGAGGTGGATGGTCTGAACTCTGCAGGAGAGACGTGGACAGTCTCCCCTCCCTTCCTCCATGCAATTTACAGTCACTGAAAGCTCACTGTGACTGACCAACTGACTTGATGGCATACAACAACAACAACATCTTTTTGGAAGGAGACTGTCCATCTTTTTCATGCAGAGCAGCTGGTGGATTTGAACCACTGACCTTTTGGTGAGCTGCAGACCACATAAGACACTATGCCACAAGGGCTTCTTAAGAATAGAGACACAAAGCTGATTAAAAGGCCGTGAGACCTATTACAAGTTTATCCTCAGAAATAACCCTTTATCCCCCAAAAGCAGCTGAAGAACAATCCAACCCTCTTCTGTACTTCTCAGTGAAGCTTCTGAAGACCATTTTTGTTTACACCTTGTTCAAACAAATAGTGTAAATGGAGCCTTAGCTCTGACTTGCCCACACCCATTGTAAAGAGCATAGTTAATAGGAAAACTCAGGAATTCAGAAAAATGGGATGGGTCACCACCACTGTCCTGGGGATCTGGAGTGGGAGTTTTGTTCCTGGCTCTGCCATTAGGGATCTGAGGCCATTTGTTTCATTTCCCTGGGAGTTGGTCTCTATCAGTAAAATTAGATAATTGATTTTGAAGACTTCTTAGAAAAGAAAAAGGCTATAATTCCGTTGGCTTTTTTAAAAAGAGTATCCTTCATTAGGAAGCTTCGTGGGTAAGGAGTTGCACTGTCAATCCAAAGGCACATTGTTTGAATCCACCATTTGCTCTTTGGAGAAAAGCGGACAGTCTCCTCCTATGTGATTCAAAGACTGAAAATCCATCCACTGGAGGGTCAGCTTTGAGTTAGTTCTACTCGATGACACATAACAGCAACAAACGGTCTGCAGGGTGTTGCCTTGCCAACCAAGGATATCCTTTATTAGGAAAAACTTCCTTACCTCCCCATCAATATTGTGACTAGGATTTTTAAAAATCCTGAGAGATGGTTCATGAGATTCCAGATGGGTCAGAGGTAGCTCTTCTCCCATCTCTCCTTCGCACTATCTTGTGTAACACAAATTAACTTGTATTTTCTGTCAACCCAGAAGAGGAGTCAGAATCTAGTCTTCAGATTCCCTGCTCTTTCTGAAATGTGTCCAGGCTCCTCTTGAGCTGAATACACAGTACTTGCTTGTCTTGCTGATTTTGGCAGCATAGTTCATATTTCACTCATCTATTGTGTAAAGAAATGCTGCCTGAATTGCTTACAGGCTATTCTAGGGATCTAGCCAGAGTCCAGTATTTCTTTTTTCGTTTTCCCTCTTTTTCTTTCCCTCTGGAGAAGGGAATAAACAGAGGAAGTAGATCAGCACTCAAAAAAGCTTTTCCTTTTAGGGCGCTCTATCCAGATTCCAATGGCCCAGGTCACTTCCTAACTCTCCCTTGAGCTACTTTGCAGGGGATCCTGGTCCATTAGCCACATTGTCTATGGTGCATTTTTCCAATCCCCTGTCATGTCTGTGTGCACAGTTTGGCAGGTTGCGCATTGCAGTGGGGATTTGGAGGGTGGACCCACTAACACGCCACCTACTCTCTGTACCCCTCCCCTCCTCTCTGGTCCCAAGCTAAAAGCTGTGCTTTATAAAGTGCTTATCTGCTACCTGTCCAGCCTCAGATGTGTGCAAATGAACACCTGGAGTGGGGGCGGTTGGGGGGTGATTGTGATTTTTAAGGAAACAGTTTCAGACTCATGATTGTGCAATTTAGGAATATAGTGGTGGAGGAAGAAGGCAATGGGCTCCTGCAACAAAGTAGTCCTAATTCAGTGACTTGGTTTGAAGACAATCTTACTGCAGAAAGATTTGGATGGTGTCAACCAACCTAAGGGTCTGCTAAGAAGTTCACCAATCTGGCTGAGTTTAGAGTTTTTTTTTGAAGGATGAGTACAGTAAGCATAACAAAGTTTGGCTTTTCTATTTGTTTTTTCCCCCAAGTGCTTATAATATTAGTTAATTCTAACCACGCTAACTCCTAAAATACCATTAAAAAAAGACAAAAAAAAAAAAAAAAGAGGAACTGTGAGATGACTCTTTGCTGCTGGTAAACTAGCCTTGTGTGGTCCAGTCTGTTGAGTAGTTAGTCTTCAATGCCTTCATGAATCAGGTGTCCCAGGCATGGGAGGAAGGGAATGGAAGGGTGGGGCTTAGGCCCTTTGCCTTTTCGGGGGTCATTAAATCTCCATTTCTTGAACTGGAAGGGGTTGTTAAAATCAAAGCTGCTTTGTACAAGATGGTCACTCTCTCCATTCTGAAGTGTGGAGAGGCTGCCCCCCCACCTTCGCAGCCACACGGTGGACAACTTGGCACTTCTTGAAAATGACCACAGGCAGCTCGCACCCCTCTGAGCACATAGACAGTTCAAGCTCAGCCTTCTACTCACAGACTGTGCTGACTGAGCTGAAGCAGCCTGGACGTTGCCTTCACTGTGACCAAATCAGAAGTTCTCCACCACGGGCAAATTGTTCTTGTGCTAGGAACATACGCTGACGTGTCTTACAGATTTGAGGCTCCAGTGCAGGAAGCCACAGTTTTTGTCTTCGAAAATCTTGGTCAGGATCCTTCTGCTGCCCCAGAGTGACCTAAGTCGGCTAGGCCTCCTTCAGAGAGTTTACAACCTTTCAGAGGACTGACCGCTCTCTCCAGGGCTCCTGACAACTTTGTGGAATCATGGCAGACTCCTGCAAAGATAGGGAAAGCCATCACTTGTTCAGTCTAAACTAATCTTGAGGGTTCATTCAGAAAGGATGATGAAAGGAATTGGGTTCAAAACCAAAAATAAACCTGGATGCTCTTATGTACATACACATAGTATACCTGTAGTTTAAGGAGTACTGGGGGTGTGATGGTTAAGTGCGTGGCTGCTGAACTGAAAAACTGGTGTTTCGAATCCACTGCAGGAAAGACCTGGCCATTTGCTTCTGTAGTGATTTCACCCTATGGGGCAGTTCTCTGTCAGTAAGGGTCACCATGAGCCAGCACTGGTTCAAAGGCATACAACAACAGCTTACAGGGGGTCAGTGAAGTGTATGACCAAACTGCTATTCCTTTGGCTCTGACTCGTGACAATCAGAGTAGAACTATGTGTCATAAGATTCCCAGGGGATGGTTTTTCAGGTGTAGATCACCAGACCTGTCTTCAGAGGATGGACTGAAATCATAACCTCTATGCTAGCAGTTAGTAATCAGCTCAAGTAATACATGCATATAAGAGATGTATTTTCGATATGTGTATAATATGTAGTACATATGTCTGATAAAGTTTACAGCACATCAACCAGACAAATAAATTGACTTTTCAGCTAAGGATTTTTTATGTATAAGGCACAGCACCAAGCAGTTTAGATTTTCTCATTTAATTCACAGAAAAGTGCTCTGTGTGCGTGCACATGTGTGTATGGACAGATTATTATGCCTATTTTTATGGATAAGAACATTGTGGTTTACAGAGGGAAGTTACTTGACCAAAGTCACCCAGCTAGTAAGTAGAGCTGAGACATGGACCTGGATAATCTGACCAAGGGGTTAACCTCACAAGGTCGGACCCTGTGTTTACTTTGCTATCACTGCATTGCTGTAAGTGGCACAATCAACACATTAACAACAATAGTAACTTAATGACTGCTCTACTACTTTGAACACAGAAAGTTTCCTTTTTCATAAGAGAAGTTGATTAGGCTCAATTGCTTCTACTCTGACAATATTTTTGCAGGGGTGGTAAATATGTGGGAGGGTGTGAGGCAGACAGGATGTATTCGAAGTTACTCAGAGGTCTAGGAATAGATACACCCAAACAAAAAAAAAACCCAAAACAGCCATCCAGTAGATTCTAAGTCAAGACAACTCCATGTGCTTTGAGAGCAGAACTGTGCTCTGTACAGGTTTCATGCTGCAACATTCTGGAAGAAAACTGGCAGGCCTTTCTTCCGAGGTACCCCTGGCAGTGTTCAGACTGCCAGCTCATCTGCTGGGAGTGAAATGCTTACCCATTTATGCTACAAACTCAGCAAGACACTCTAAATCTTTTGTTTCTAGGAAAATTCTTCACCAGAATAAAGTCTCAAGGTTTTGTGAAGGCCAAATCTGTTAGTTTCCTATTGGTATTGTAGCAAATCACCACAAACCTGGTGGTTTAAGACAGCCCACGTTTATTCGTTTGCAGTTCTGCGGGTAAGAAGTCACCGATCTGTTTCACTGGGCTATAGGCAAGATGTCAGGAGGCTGGCTTCCTTTGGAAGATCAAGAGGGAGAAGCTGTTTCCTGGCTCTTACGTCTGCTTTCATCGGCTCGTCACCCTTTCTTTGCATCACTCCAACTTTCTGCTCCTCGCCTCACATCCCCTCCTCCCCTTTTGTGCTTCACCTTGGAGAGAAACATACTTTAGAGATTGTGGCAGGTGAACAGGACCTCATTCCTTCCCTCCCTTAGGTGAATATGCGATGTGAAGTTAAAGAGTTTTCATTCTCTTCAAAGTTGACAAGTCCCAGCTGGTGATGGGGCCATGATCTTGTCTTTATTTGCATCAGGGCTAAATCCTCTGAAGGTGGCCTCACTGACTACCCTGGTACCAAAGGACTGGTGGATGAAATAAGGAAATGCAGAAACTTCTTCACCTGGGCCTGTGGCAGTCTCACACAGAACTTCTGATCTCATGGACTCACATTGGTTTGCTGGTCTCCAAAGCTAAGAGGGAGTGGAAACTTTTTGTTTATTTGTTTCTCTCATGGTGACTATAGACATGCATATGAGAGGGCTTCATGCAAGATCCATACATAGGACTATGTTACTGGGGGTGAGGGACCTTTTATATTCTTACTGTGTGGGACAATTGAGAGGTATGGTAAAAGGGGGCTCTGGTGGCTTGGTGGTAAGGACTTGTGCTGCAAACCCAAAGGTACGCGGTTTGAATCAACCAGCAGCTCTGCAGGAGGAAGATGAGCAATCTCTTCCCATGTGAGAAACTGTCTCTGAAAACCCACTGGAGGGTCAGCCCTGGGTCGGTTCTGACTCGGTAGTCCACCACCACCACCACCACCACCATGCAAGCAAAATGATAATGACAGCTTTTATTCTGAATTGTGTATCAGTGACCGCATTTAACTCAAAAGGTAATTTTCCTTGAAATAGAATTTTGGTACCTAAACTAGTATGATCTATAGATCAGTGTAAGAAACAACCCTAACTTCCAATTAATTATACCAAATGAATGAGCATCTAATCCAACTACGCATAGAGTCATCTCTGTCCTTAAGAGCTTTGCCACTTTCTTTGGGGTAACAAGATGATTCTGGGCACAATTACATTGGGAATGGGGACCTGGCTCACTGACAGAGCAGATTCAGGTGCTCGGTCCTGTGCTGTATGGAGAAGGAGAAGAAGGGGGGCAGGGAGAGGGATGGGCTGTGCCTGCTTAATTGGATCAGGGGCCAGGAGCTGCTCCCAGGCTTTCTGAATGTGATTGGTGGGCACTGTGAAGAAGAGGCACGTGGAAGGGAGTTCACTCCGATTCCTTCAGAGGCAGTTGTCCTCCTGTGAATTAGACAGGCCCTTGACTTCTGCAAAGGCGCTCTGAAGCATAGAGTGCCATGTGTTGCTCTGCTAACTGAAAAGGTCAGTGGTTCAAATCCACTAGCTGGTCCACTGGAGAAAGATGGTGGTTTCCTCCTGTAAAGATTCATAGCCCAACAGACTGGATGGAGAGTAAGGCAACTTGATGGTGGGCTACTGTGGGTCGGGAGCCATCCGATGGCAGTGACTTCTGCAGCTACCGAGTTTCCAGAGGCAGCCCACTTCCCTGCTGTTTAGCACATCTACCCAAAGGGGGGGAGCAAAGACAGTGCCATCTCTGCCAGCCAGTCTTGCTAATCACTAACAGCTCTGATGAAGGTAGACGTTTTAAACTACAGTGGTGTCTAAGGTGAAGTTTGGGGATTAGGTGTCTCTGCTTTCCATTACCACAGATAGAAGAGCTGGCGGAATGTCTCCCCTCATAGCCAGCTGGCTGGCCAAAGGTGAAAGAGGAGGAGGAAAGAAAGAGGCCTGTATCAATCCACTTTTTCCATCATCACAGCCTCTAGGGCAGGCTACTGGCCACCGTCTCCTCTCTGTTACAACCTGGGAAACCGAAGCCCAGAGGACGTGACTGAGTTACCCAAGGACACAAAGACCTGCCCTCCATGGCCATCCCTCAGCTCCTGGAGCCAATTGTTCTCAGGGTTAACGAAAAAAAAAAAATGAGGAAAGAAAAGCCCATGAACTTCAAACTCTTAAACTCCCGAGAAATGTTGCCTTGGCTTCCAACTGAGAAAACACTGGATATCTAGATAAAGGTATCTCTAATCAAAGATGTCACCTTGATTCCATTTTATCCAAAGCAAGTCCCATTTCTATGCAAGGATGTCCCATTATATATCTTAGAACTGTGTTTTGTATCCATCAGCCATTGAATTGAATGTCTGATGATGACAAGAATTCCAGCTCCGTTCCAGAATTTAAATTGTTGTTGATGTACACCATGGAGTCAAAACCAAGTCTAGTTTATCTGCCAGTGGGTTTTCAGAGGCAGTAAATCACATAGGAGATGATTTTCCATCTTTCTCCTGTGGATCAGCTGGTGGATTTGAACCACACATCTTTGCAGTGGCGGCACACTTCTTTACCATGAAGCCACCAGAACTCCCCTGAATCTAAATGGATAACATGAACTTCTGCCAAACACAGGGGCTGGCGGTAGTTTAGTGAGAAAGGCTGCTCACGCTGAGCTGAAGTTCACAAATCCATACAGCGTGTTAGCTTGCTCGGAATGTGCCCATTTTGGTAAGGATTACACTGCTACATGGATTGCAGACTAGATGTTAATCAGTGACTGTTGGCCAGAGAGGACAAACCCCATCATCAAACAAATGCATTTAAGATGTGAGGGAATGACCAAAGAGGAATATGTATGTGGAGACCTGAAAAATATGAAACCAGTTAAGAACTCAAAGGTCACTTTGTTCAGGGCAAAATTCTTGTGCCTGGTGTTGACAGTTCACCCTCTGGGTGTTTTCAAAGCTTAAAGGATCAAACTCATCCACATAAGACATGGAATGCCTAATTCAGAAGGCCCATGCACTCTTCAGCCCAACCTTCTGCCCTGTAATCAGTGTGGCTCCAGCTTCGTGCTGAGTGTCACCCTGCGTATCTGTAGTTCTTGTGTAGGCACAGCCTTTGCCAAAGCTAGTGCATTACAGGATTCTTCAAAGAAGTCTTAAGTAATAAAACAAAGTAGTATACTCAATAATCCATAGCTTACTTTGGGCTGTGAGAAGGCAGGAGGTGTGGGGCTGGTAGCTGGGGTGGGATGCGGTTTATTTCCACCCACATCTGGGATCAGCTCTCAGCAATGGAGCTACTACGGCCTAGCACAGACATTGCACCCAGGGACTCGTTCCCCTGTCACTGTCATAGTGGACTGCCATGCTAACGGGCATTCTAACTGGTTGTGCGCCTTCCACTTATGAAAAACGTTTATTTTCCTGGTGGTTGATGGGGAAAAGTAGACATTCACTTTGTGGACTGATGACTTAAAGAACCAAGAGAGTACTTGTGAAGAGGTGACTAACTCAAGAAAAGAAAGTTCATTTTCAGCCTATTTCTACCTTTCTCTCCCTTTTTGGTCCCCACAGACTCCCTTTCACTGTTTCTTGCTACAGTGCTGAGCTCCTCCTGGTAATGCCCCTCATTCTAGAATTGAAGTAAAGCTCTGAACTCTGGGCTCATCTTAGCTAGTCATTTCTCCCTCTCAGAACAAACGTGGGCTGTGCACTGGGTTCTTTGTTGTTAAGCAGCTGTCAGATGAGTCCCCAACTCATAGAGACCCACACATACGATGGAACAAAATGTGATCACTTCCCATATCAGTTTTGTATCAGACTATCGAGGTTCATAGGGGTTCAATAGATTTTTGATAGCTTGTTAGGCCTTCCCTCTTTATCCAGTCTAATCTAGAAGCTGCTGGAAACTGGTCAGCGTGATAATAGCACACAAGTCACCACTGTTTGAGGTACATTGACTAGGAATCAAACAGGGTCTCCTTCCCTAGTGATTTACTGCCTGTGACAATCCGCTGAAGGGTCAGCTGTGGGTTGGTTCAGACATGCAGTAACAACAACAAACCACGAATGCATCGCTCCTTGCTCCAGTCACCTTCAAGCTGAGTCTGAGCTGATAAATGAAATGAAAACGTTGATGATGCTTAATGGCTTAGACCTATCCTTCCTTGCAGAGCTTGGCAAGTAAAAGAGTCCTTTAAAACAGCAATGTAGAATTCAAGGCGAATGGGGAGACACAGAATTATTTAGGCAAAGAGGCCTTTCAGAGTCTCTCAACACTCAACAGTGCTTTTTACAGAATGAGGATATCACTTAGTGTACAAATAACTATCAATGTTTAGAAATACAAACTTGCTTTATTGCATAACTAAATGAAGATCAATAAACTCTGTGTACACTTCCCATGTTTCTTCCTAGACTGGTGGCCACTCTGTAATAATGAGCATTTACTGTGTGTTTTACACTTTTCTCAGTCACTCCTTCAAATAACCGTATAGTGGAGGCATTATTATTAATGATCTCTGTTTTATATGAGATAACAAAGACCCTTAAAACCGTATTGCTGTTGAGCTGCTTACAACTCATAGCAACCCCAGGACAGAGCTGAGCTGGTTGCCTCTTAGGGTTTCCAAACAGTACATTTTTATGGAAGTGGAGAGATCCATCTTTCTCTCATGGTACAGCTGGTGGATTTGAACCATCCAACTTTCCAATTAGCAACTTGATGCTTAATCTGCTTCACCAAAGACGCTTGGAGAAGTTTGAGTAATTAATTAATTTACAGCTCCCTGTACTGTCTGCCTCCAGAGCTTGCTACTACACTTTTCTCTCTGCTATGAAAGTAATCCCTCTTCACTTAAAAACAGTTGAAAGAAAGAGTTGAAAAGATGCGATGCCTTTGTTTTTCTGTTGAGTGATTATCTTGCAATTTCTCCTAGTAAGGCAAGCAAAGCATTTGCCCTCCTTCCCAAAAGGTTATGTTACTTGGCCAACATCTTGACAGGCAAAGGACAAAAGTGGGGTGAAAACTCACAGCCACAGACATGGGGGCTGAAGGTCTCTTGGGAATGAGAGGCTGGTTGGCTGTGTTTCTGTTTGATTGCTTGTTGGTCATCAGCTGTCTTTGGGATCCAGCATAATCTCCAGTGTGAAAACCCATATTTAAAAATCCCCTATCAACACAGATGTTTGGTGCAACCACATCAGGCTGGAGACTAAGGTGCACCTGATCCAGGCTATAGTCTTTGCAATTACATACTATGCATTGGAGAGTTGGACAGTGAATAGGGATGATAGAAAGAGAACTGACGCTTTTGAGTTGTGGTGCTGGAGAAGAGTGTTGAATATACTATGGACTGCTAGGAGAACAAACAGATTTGTCCTGGAGAGGGTGAAGCCAGAATGTTCCCTGGAGTCAAGGATTCTGAAGCTTCGTCTGACATACTTTGGGCATGTTGCAAGGAGGGACTGGTCCTTGGAGAAGGACATCATGTTTGGGAGAGTGGAGGGACGGCGCAGGAGAGGAAGACCCTCAATGAGATGGATTGATTCTGTGAGTGGAGTGGTGGGAATGAATGTGTTTGAGACAGCGAGGTTGGCATAGGATAGAACGGCATTTAGGGCTCTTGTACATAGGGTCGCTATGAGTCGTAAATGACTCGATGGCACACAACAACAACAACAGCAACAACAACAACAACAACAACAATCAACACAGATAGAGATATGGTTTTCCACTGGATGACCTTCTAAGGGTGGTCATTTCCTTCCAAATTTCCTGCTTGCCCACATGCGTGAGAAGATAACGGTTTTCAGACACCAGCTGGAAACTTGCCTCCCTTAATTATGTCTAAGCTGGTAAAACTCAACCAAACTAATCACAAAACACTCAGCCCAATAAAAAGGCCCTCTTTTTATGATGGAGAAATTAACCAGTGTGGAGCACACTAGGTTAGAGAAACTGCCATAAAATATAATTACAATAATAATAATATTATTAATGGTGATACTCTGTACATGGCCTTTCATCCCACTTCTGAGAGTGACTGGCTAATGCTAATTAATATGACTCGTGTTCTGTAAGAACTACTATATATGGGTCTACAAAAGGAAGCTAGCAGTTTTCTAATTCTGCTTTTATAATTGGTACCTATTGACCTTGTTGAAATGGGGGTGAAAATACAACAACTTGAGCCTTTTGCTCAAGGACCAGAGGGCATCCAAAAGCCATGAACTGAAAGAAGAGGTAAGTGTGTAGGACTGGAGTTATGGACTCCCAGAAATGGTCAGGACTCCCTGTGATCCCTGGGTTCATTTCTGCTTTTTCTTTGAGAGGATCGAGGTAGTAGGTATTTTTTGACCTTTGCAATTTGAGGTGGGGGGTGCGGAAATCAGTAAGAGGATGATTTTAGAAGCCTGTTTCACTATGTGGTGCAGACTATCCCTCTGGGTGTGTTTGGTGTCTATTCCTTGGCTTGCTGGGTTTGGGCCAAGAAGCTGATTTGGTTAGTGGTTGAAATGAACATCTGAACACTCCGGTCACTGGTGCTGTTTCACTGGGAGGAGGAATGCAGATGAGTCCTAGGCATCATTCTAGACACCAGAGAGCACCCAGAAGTCACACAGTTCCATACAATTTGAAGAAGCGGCTCTACGTTAGCACACTCCCAGTGATTCCATCAAGGGATTGTGGGACAATCCAAAGTGTTCGTAACAAGCCCATACTGAATGCAAATCAAAGCAACTTCCCTTCCAAAAGACCATCACTGGGTTTTAAGAAGGCAGTTAGTGAACTCCTGTGGTGCACCAGGAGTGAGCCAACGAAGCCAACTTCCCAAATGTCCAATCTGAGATTCTGTTTTTAAAAAACAAAACCCAAAAATAACCCTTAAATTGAAGGACTGGGAAGCAATGGTAAGTATGATATACATTTTAATTTATATTTTTCTCTGTCAATATAATGCAAAAGGGAGGACTGAAAATCATGAGTAAAAAGAGAAATGGAGATGGCTGCCAAATGGATTAGCTTTTCTTTTTTAAGTCAGTAGGTGTTTGAAAGAACGGACTGATTGTGTGTGTGTATATATATATATATATATTATATATATATATATGCGCAAAAGGTGAAGGACTGTATTCTTCAATATGGATTGAAGCTCAACATCAAGAAGACAAAGATTCTCATCACTGGGCCAATTGGCATCACCATATTAGATGGAGAAGAAATTGAGGTTATTAGCAATTACAGCTTGCTTGGATTCACAATCAACACTCTTAACACCATTGGGAAATTGAAAGTTGAATTGCATTGGGAAAATCTGCTGTCATGAACCTCTCCACAGTGCTGAAGAGCAACAATGTCAGTCTAGAGACAAAAGTGTGCCTAATCCAGGCCATGGTCTTCTCAATTACTTGTTATGCTTCAGAGAGTTGGACAATGACTAAGGATGACAAGAATAGATGCCTTTGAGTTGTGGTGCTGGAGAAGAATCTTGGACATACCATGAACTGTCAAGCAAACAAACAGGTCTGTCTTGGAGAGGGTGAAGCCAAGTCTTTTCTTCTAGGCTAGGATTTTGAAGCTCCACTGCACTTACTTTGCACACATGGCCAGGAGAGATGGGTCCTTGGAGAAAAACAGCATGCTTGGAATGGTGGACGGATAAGGCAGGAGAGGGAGGCCCAGAATGAGATGGATTGATACAATGA
>NW_006399855.1:7989745-8029682 GCF_000299155.1 Elephantulus edwardii | reverse complement strand
AGAAACTTTATGAACTTTGATAAATGTCAGTAGTTGTAGAGGGGCTTCATTTTTGTTCATAGGGTCGCTTTGAGTCATGCTCGACTTGAAGGCAATCAACAACAACTATAAGTCTGTGTGTGTGTGTGCGCGCGCGCGTGTGTGTGTGTGTGTAAGTATTAGAGATACTTTGTTCCAACTCTCGCTTGTTATGAGGCATCTAATTTTCTTATGTTACAATTGTCTCATTTCAAGATTATGAAAGATTATGGTGATTAGAGCTCATGGGCCCCTTGGTTAGGATGTGTCAATCAGAGAATGTGGCCTATTTGGCTACCCCTAGGGAGCTCTGGTGGTCTAGTGGCTGAGAATCTGTGGGCAATTCCAAAGGCATGCGATTTGAATTCACCAACTGCTCCACCAGAGAAGGATGGGCAATCTCCTCCCATGCGATTAACTTGCCTCTGAAAATCTGCTGGAGGATCTGACTGGATGGTACACAACAACAAGGATTGTTAGTCCAGTCAAAGGTGAGATCATGTAGGTAGACAATATTGAAAAATGTTACAGTGCAACTTGCTGTTGGACCCAATGTATCAATGTACTCTAGACAACCGGAGTCAAATACTGTCAGCATGCCATCAGCCTGGGCATCAGCTCCATGTGTATTCAGGGAGATCCTTAGAAAAGGGAAAAAGTTAATGAAGCTTAATAGAAAAAACAAACAAAAAATAAAACTTAATAGTATCCAGGTGATGGCTCCCAACAATAGGATGAAATTAAAGTCAGATTGAGGATGATCATAGAAGTGAGTGTTTATTTATGTCTGAGGGTTTGAGTGTCTACGGGTTTTTTCAGGGATGTGCAAGCATTTATATATTGTATGTTCATCCTTCTATTTCTGATCCACAAGTAAATTAAGTCTCTTTATTATTTTAAAATGACTGTTCCCCCACATCCCCTTTCTACCATCACATATAATCAGGAGTTTAACACTTGGGGTCAGGAAGGGAGTATTTTTCACAATTTAAGGAATGCTGACTTCTGTCCATGATTACCAGCTGTCCATTGATTTGTCGAGCTGTAATGACTTGCAAATTGCTATGATGCTGAAGCTATTTTACCAATATGTCAAACACCAACAGGGTCACCCATGGAAGACAGGTTTTAGCACAGTTTCCAGATTAAGATGTGTTGTTGTTGTTGTTATGTGCCATCGAGTCGTTTCCGACTCATAGCGACCCTATGCACAACAGCTCTAAACCCTGCTCTATCCTGCGCCAACTGCACCGCCTCTGACACACCCATCCCGATTACCCCAGTCACCGAATCAATCTATCTCATAGAGGGTCTTCCCCTCGTGCGCTGTCCCTCCACCCTCCCAAGCATGATGTCCCTCTCCAAGGACCCGTCCCTCCTGGCAACATGTCCAAAGTATGTCAGACGAAGCCCCAGAATCCTTGCCTCCAAGGAGCAGCTTGGTTTAATCCTCTCCAAGATGGATCTGTTTGTTTTCCTGGCAGTCCAGGGTACATTCAGTACCCTTCTCCAGCACCACAGCTCAAAAGCATCGACTCTCCTTCTGTCCTCCCTAGTCATTGTCCAACTCTCTGATGCATAACAAGCGATTGCAAATACCATGACCTGTATCAGGCGCACCTTAGTCTCCAGAGAGACACTGTTGCTCCTGAGTACGTTTGAGAGGTCCCTAACAGCAGACTTTCCGATATGCTTTTTGATTTCCTGACTGCTGGTGCCAAGAGTGTTGACTGTGGAGCCGAGCAAAGTGAAGCTGTGAACACTCTCAATCTCTTCATCATCCATCCTGACGCTGCCAATTGGTCCAGTGGCGAGAATCTTTGTCTTCTTGACGTTGAGCCTTAGTCCATACTGAAGGCTGCAGTCCTTGACCCTTCGCAGCAAGTGCATGAGGTCCTCCTCAGTTTCAGCAAGCAAGGTTGTGTCATCTGCATAACGGAGATTGTTGATAGATCTTCCACCAATCCTGATGCCACAATTCTCCTCATAGAGCCCAGCCTCTCGGATAATCTGCTCTGCATACATGTTGAAAAGGTATGGAGACAGGATGCAGAAGAAAAAGACCTTGTGATCTCTTTGAGTGTTAGTCAATAGATCACAACAGAACATTTTCCAGCATTGCTTGATCTGGGCACGTTATCAAACTCAATTTATTGCCATAAAGTCAGAACTGACTCATAGATGACCCTTCAGCAGCTTATCAGAGGCAGCCAAATCACAGGGGAGAAGACACTCATCTTAGTCCTTTATAGCAACTGGCGGATTCAAACCACCACCTTGGGGTTGACAGCACAAGTCCCTACTTGACTAGAACACCGAGGGTTTGATTGTTGGAGAAGGATATCTTCTTTGGTGAAGTTGAGGTTCACACAAATTTGTGAAGCATTCCATATTTTTCAGTGACAAGGGTAATGGAGGTAGGTGTGTCAGAGACAATGCTATTGGCTGGGTTCAGAGCTGTTATACATAGGGTCGCTATGAGTCAGAGTGACCCAACAACACATAACAACAACAGCAACAACAACAACAACAACAACGGTGAGGAACACGCCAGGTGAAACACTCTGGCACAATTGCTGCAACGTTGGCCTCAAATGCACTTATGCTTCTGAGGATGATGCAAGATGGAACAGTCTTCCACGTAATGGATAATGTCTCCATGTGTCCAGAATCGCCTTGATGGCCACTATTCATCTATCTCAATTCACTGGTGAAAAAAGTTGGCGACATCCGCTCTGATTCTCAGGTATTTGGAGTGGAGACTAAGCTTTGAAAAGGACTTCAGGACTCTGCTCTCCCTTGGTGAGGCACACACGGGGGAAGGGGGGGCAGTGTGCTGTCCTCTCTAGGGAACATTTTCTGGGACTTTTCAGTGACAGAACTCTTCTCTAAATCTGTTTCCTATTCAGCTGAATGCAGTAAGCAGCCATCATAGAGAACACAGCTCTCTGACTCTCCCAAATCTGGGTGTTCTCAGAATCTTAGAGCAGCAGATGAATTGGATTCTTTATTTTCTGTGCTTCTAGAAGATGTACTTCCAGGTGTCCATTGCTCTTTTGCTATCAAGTTATTTCTGACTTAACAACAATCCTACAGGATAGGCAGAGTTTCCCCATAGGGTTTCTTAGTTATTGTCTTTATGAAAGCAGATCTCCACATCTTTCTTCATAGAACCATTGGATGAATCTGAACTACCAACCTTCTGGTGAACAGCAGATCATGTAGCCATTGTGCTACCTGGGCTCCTTGTTTCCATGTGTTGTTTTTGTTGTATACCATTAAGTCAGAACCACAGCTGACCCTCCGACAAGTTTTCAGAGGCAGTTAATCACACGGGAGGATATTACCCATTCTTCTCTCACAGAGGGCTGGTGCCCTTGAACCTGCATGCCTTCAGGATTGCAGTACAGCTTCTTGCCACTAGATCCAAATTGTCTGGCTATATATTACAACTGCACATGCAAAAAAAATGAATTATATCCTAAAAAGAAAAAAAAAATTGAATAAATGTGTTAAGTGCCTGCTATGTTCCAGACACTGTGCAATGCCTTCTGTGGGGATCCAGGGATCTGTGAGATGTGTTCAACTTCAAAAGTGAAAAAAGACATGATTCAGCCTCTAAGGCAAACAGGTTTGACTGCTTCTCCTGCCTCTGGTAGTGTATTAGACTCGTGGCTGGCTAGAACTAATTAATTGCAGTGGCAAATTCCACACGAGTGGCTCTTCAAAAAGAAAATTAGTGGCTGTGTAAACTCAGATATTCTTAAATTTAGGTGCCATGGCCAATAGCCAGCTTATTCTCTGGGCTTTCATAGCTTAACTCACAGGGAGTGAATCACTGAATCACACATTTATAGCTGGGAGAAAATAACATTTCCGCCTCTGTAAAATGGCGTTCGCTATAAAGATTAATAAGATGACACATGCAGAACATTTAGCCGACTGTATAGCACAGTGCTGGAATTAATGGAACAGCTGCTTTTTGTTGTGGGTTTTTTTTTTAACAGTCAGGAGCAGCTACGTAACCAGTGATAATGATGATTAGAAAGGTCTAACAAGTTCACCACCACCTTTGAAAATGATACTGATGTTGCTATGTAGGTGTCTTTTCAAAACATAGACATCTGTGACTAGGATGTTCGAGTCAGGGACTCACTTTATGTAGATACAGCTAATGAGTAAAACACGTTTTTATCTGTACAATCAAGGAGTACTTACTGAAAGTCTGCAGAGGGCATGAGGACACTGTGCCAGGCTCTAGAAGGGATACTAAGAAGTAAAAGGCATAACCCTTACTTTACCCTTGAGCTTGGAATCTATTGGGGGTTGTGAATCACACAATAAATTACTACACCATCAACTATGATAAGAGAAGTGCAAACTAAAAGCTAGGATCCGAGGTATGAAGCCAAAACATACTTTGGAGAGTGGTTGCTTTTGCACTGGGTTTGACGAATGGGTTGGGTTTTATTAGGTAGAGCGATGTGAAGAGGAGGACTTTGTATGCAGAGGGAAGTAGGAGAACAAAACATGGAGGCAAGAAAGCATAAGGTGCAACTTGTGCAGTTTTTTTGAGAATATAAAGTCTATGTAAGAGATGGAAAGAGATGCTGGGGCCAGATTGTGGGTGGTCTATGGAGCAGCGTCCAGAGCACTTAACAACAACAACAACAACAACAACAACAACAACAACAACAACAACATAAATGATAGCCAGAAATTTGGGACATTTTGCAGTCTTCAGTATGGACCCATTCATGATGATTTACCAGCATGATCCAACTGTAGCCATACATTTGACAATGAATGTTGGAGCTCTAGAATGTGAGACATGGAAAGATGAGAAACCACTCGGAAGCCATAGGGGCTAATAAATAGACTATAATGAAGATAACAACTTGGAAAAAGTAGACCTAGAAAGGAAAGCTATTTTACAGGAAACGTCATTCGTTGTGGTTAGGTGCCAGTGAGTCGAGTATAACTCATAGCCATCTGTGAACAGCAGATCTGAACTCTGTCCTATCGTGTACCATCCTCACCATCTGCCATGTGCCCGAGCCCATTTTAGTTACTGTGTCAAACCACCTCAATGAGGGTCTTCCTGTCTTCTTTGACCATCTACTTTTCCCAGCATGGTGTCTGTTTCCAAAGACTGGGCCGTCCTCACAACATGCCCAGAGTATAGGAGATGATGTTTCCCCTTCCTTGCCTTTGAGGAGCAGTCTCATCACACTTCCTCCAAAACGGATGTGCTTGTTCTTCAGTCCACGGGAGATTGAATACAATTCAAAGACATCTATTCTTTGGTCATCCTCATTCACTGTCCACATTTCAGGTGCATATTATGCAATTGAAAATACTATGGCTTGGATCAAGCACAGCTTAGTCTCTAAACTGATATTTTTGCTTTGGAGCCCTTTGAAGAGGTCCTTGACAGCAGATTTTCCCCAATGAAACTTGCCTTTTTATTTCTTAACTGCTGTTACCATGGCTGCTGATTGTGGATCCAAGTAAAATGAAATTGGCAACAGTAACTTCTCCATCCATCATGACGTTGCCTATTGTTTCAGAGAACTTGGAAACTGATTATGTGAGGTAAGCTGAGGTAGACTGCAAGTGACAGTGAAAATGGCTCTACCGTTCTCATCTCCTTTACTTTGCCTGGAACCTTTGTCATCTCTTAAAAGTGCATACTGTTCATTGTATGTGCTGCATATGTGTGTGTATACGTTATAGAACACATGGAGGGCACAGTGATGGAAAATATGTAGATATAGCCAAACACTTCGAGTTTGACTTACTGGACTTGAAGGATGAGGACAATAGTCTCAGAGGATATGTAGGTCAAGAGGCAAAGCATAATTCACAAAGAGATAGTGTTCTACATTCTAGTTTGGTGAATAGTATGTGAATAGCTTATTGGTAAAAAAAAAAAAGCTTATTGGTAGCCATCTAAGAGAGGTATTGGTCACTTCCTGCCTAAAATAAAAGTGGATGAGAGAAGCAATTTGAATAATGATCCATACAAACCAGAGCCTTCCTCTAGCTTAAGACCAGAGGACTAAATGGTGCCTGCTTATAATTACTAACATCTCAGAGCATGGACACAACCGAGAAGGCCCTGGTTCGAATGGAAGGGACATTTAGAAGAAAACCCCACGTCATGAAAAAACCCTCTCATACTTAACTGGACTATTAGAGGCCAGAGACACCCCTGAGACTGTAACTCTAAGACACTCTTCTAAGCTGAAATTGAGTCACTCTTGGAGGTCACCTTTCAGCCAAATAACAAATTGACCTATAAAATAAACGATAATACCCCCAGGGAGAGTACACCTTGAACTAGCAAGTAACCAGCAACATTTGCCCAAAAGCAAAGATGAAAAGTCAAGGAGAGGCAGGGAAACTGGAAGAACATAGGGAGTGAAACCAATACCACAGAATCATTTGTGTGTGAATTCCTGAATGGGAAACAAATTTGTGTAATCTTTCATCTAAAACCAAATCAAAACATGAGTGAGTTATAATGAATTTAGTTTCATACATACTGAATTTAAGATGTTGATCTAAGTGTCCAGCTATTAGACAAGGTTGTTGTTGTTGTTAGGTGCCATTGAGTCAAGTACAACTCATAGCAACCCTATGAACAAATCTGAACCTTTTCCTATGCTGTGCCAACCTCACAATCTCTAACACACTTCAGCCCATAGCTGCAGTCACTGTTGTCAATCCACCTGGTGGAGGATCTTCCTTTCCTTCACTGTCCCTCCACCTTTCCAAGCATGATGTCCTTTTCCAAGGAATAGCCTGTCCTAACAACATGCCCAACGCATGTGAGATGAAGCTTCATCATCCTTGTTTCCAAAGAGCCCTCTGGCTTCACCTTCTTCAAGGCCTATATGTTTATTCTTTTGGCAATTCATGTGATACACCGTACTTTCCTCCAACCCCATTGTTCAAAGTCAATTTTTTTTCCCTGTCATATTTAGTCATTGTCAAGCTGTCAGATGCATATCAAGTGATTGAAGAGACCATGATCTGAATCGGGTGCACCTTAGTCCTCAAGCTAACATCATTGTCCTTCAGTAATTTGGAGAGGTCCCTGACTGGAGACTTTTCCAGTGCAATACATTTCCTGATCTCCTGACTACAGAGTATGTGGATCCAAGTAAGATGAAGTAATTCGTAGTTTTGGTTTCTTCTGAATGTTAAGAAAACAATAATCCAATCTGGATTGCAGTCATGGTAGACATGTGAAATTTGAGTTTGGAAGAGAGAAACATTTGGGAGAGATCTATGTAAAAATTTTATGTTGTCTGATGTAGAATTTTCTTTATAGTAAGTAACATGGCACCGTGAGATCACAAAAAGAGAGCTTGAGGATGAACAGTATTGAGTGATGAATGGGACCTGACTGATCTTCAAAACCACTGATTTCAGTGTGGAAGACAGAACAAGAGCCAATCAGGAAGAGAGAGAAGACGGTGTGAGAGTTAAGAGTAGAACCAGGTAAGAGCTTTCTTCTGAGGAGAAAGCGGAGAACATTTCAGAAGGGAAAGTCAAATGTTGCAGAAATTCGGGGTGAAAAACTGAGAAAAGGCTTTTTGAAAAAAGCTTTTGGAGTTGTTATTGTTATGTACTGTTGAGTCAGAACCAACCTACAGCTGACCTTCCAGCGGGAACAGAGGCAGAAAATTGCATGGGAGGAGATTGCCCATCTTTCTCCTGTGGAGAAGCTGGTGGCTTCAGACAGCATGCCTATGGGGTGGCGGTTTAGCACCTTACCACTCTGCTGCCTGAGCTCAGCTTGTGGATTAGGAAGGCAATTTTGATCTGGAAAAAGAGTTTTGGTGAGATGACCATGGTGGATGCAAGACTGTCAGGAGAAGTCCTTGTTGGGAAAAGACAAGGATATTAAGTTGAGGGAGCTTGCGGGTCATATTTATGTCTGTTACATTAGAAGATAATAAATGTTTGTCAGCAGAAGGAAAGAAACCATTGAGAAGATAAGATTAAAGGCTTAAGCTTGATGGGGCTGAATGGAGAGAAATCCTGCAGAGATAAATGGAAATGGATCAGAAAGACCTATTCTAGAGTCAGCCTTCTTCTGAGAAAGAAGAAAAAGGAGAGAGAAAATGGAATAAAAATTCACAAATTGAGGGTGGGGAATCAGCAGAGGGTGTCACACCTTCGATGTTTCTGGCAGATGGGAGGGTAATTGTGGGCAAGAACTCTGTTCTCAGTAAGATAAGAGGCCAAGTTACCTGCAGGCAGGACAGGTGAGCCAGGCAGCCTTGGGGCCTCCAGGACTAAAGAAACCCTTTGGAATAGCTTCCACAGAGGTTATGGCAGGGAATCAGCAGGAAATGACTAGAAGATTGCCAAGCAGTATGGTGGGCTGGGTGAAGTTAGGGAATTTCTACAGCAGCACGCAGAAGTCTGTCAACAAAAGTGGAAAGACTAGACTGAAATGGTGGATTGGTCTAGTATACTGGGTCAGAACTGAGGGATTGTGATAGTCAACGGTATTAAAAAGCAAATAGGTGGGAAAGAGAATTTGTGCCAGACATACAATAAGCAAAGTAAGTGTGAGTTTACTTGGTCGTGAACAATTTCACTTTTTTTCCCACCACACCAACAATTCAGCTTCTGGGCACGTCTGGCACCTGTTTCTCTTCCAACTCCACAGCATCTTCCTTCAGATTCAAAGCCCCTTTTCAAATTCCTTCAGAATCTAAGCCCCTTTTCAAATTGATAATCCCTGAGAAGGAAAACACGTGAAACTGTTTATTACATGTTTTCACATGCAAAAAACACGTAAATTTTTCATTACGGGTTAGCAAGTACAAGTAAGCCTGTATTTACCTTGCTTATTATGGGTCATCGACCACTGCAGACAAGAACTCCTTGCTGTCGACTTGTCCTAAACTCACAGCAACCCTATCACACAGCATAGAAATGGCCAATAAAGTTTCCAACTCTGTTATCTTTACAGAAGCCGAATGCTTCATTTTTCTTTTGCAGAGCAGATAGTGTGTTTGAACCAGCAACCTTTCTGTTAACATCAGATTGCTTTACCCACTGAACCACCAGGCATCTTTAGTATTGTGAATGCTGATGACAAGCAATTCCTTTCTTCTTCTTCCACTCCAGTCTCCCACCCCTCACCCTTTCTTATGTTGGCAGTATGGGCAGTGAAAGCATTGAGTGGGGATACATTGTTCAAGGTACCTCTCCTGACACCCCACCTTCCCCTAAGCCTTCTTTAGGTTACTCTGCAGTTTCTTTTCCCTTCCCCTCCCTCGAAAGATGAGAGTGACTCCCCTGAGAGATGGGGGTGGGTGTTTGGGGGGGGTGGGGGGGGGCTGTGAAATCTGGCTCATTGTTTGTGTTCCACTCTATTCCTCTGTGCAGGATGCCTGGCTTCTTTATGGCTACTTTAATAGGCAATGTTTAATCATCACTGTCAGGCAGTGAAGGACAGCCTTCAGCAGCATTGGCCTGATGGCTGTTTGTAGTCCTGGGGCCATATGTCCCAGAGTGACTCTCAGGGTTGTAATTCCCAATGAATGACAAAGACAGCAGCAGCAACAACAATATGAACTATGGCTGATGAAAATCGGCAGGCAATTTACATCAACCTGCAAAGTTGATCTTGTAATGGATGGATGGATTCATCTTCAGATCTAAAGTTGGGTTCAGTATCAGGCAGTCTTTTGAGATTCTCTACAGATTTCAACACATTTGCTGTGAGAGAGAGAGAGAGAGAGGGAGAGAGAGAGAGAGAGAGAGAGAAGAAAGGAACAGATGAATGTGGATCAACAGCACTGTGGCTGGACTCAGAAAAATCTGCATTTAAGTCCACAAGCATCCATTCAATAAACAGATGACCTCTAGACCTCACACTTGTCATCTGTAAAATGGACACAATAATATCTACCTTCTAGCATTATTGGCAAGATTACATGAGATAGTTTTTGAAAGATGACCTGTATGCATACCTCATAAAGTCATCATGTGATGTAATGATTATTTGTTTTTAACATCTGTCTTCCCTAATAGATGATGACTTCCTTAAGAGTAGAAGACACATGTCCTTAGAGGCACTTTGGTTATCAAGAAATAATTGTTGAAAGAACACTTTCTTGGACCTTAACAATGAGCACTCACTAAATGTTTGTGTGCCAGTTTGTGTATGTACATTACCTCATTTAATCTTCATAACAACTGTTTAAGGGAGGAGTGGTTGGTTGGTGCCTTTGAGCTGGTTCCAAATCATGGAGACCCTAAGTACAACAGAACAAAGCACTTCCTAATCCTGTACCATCCTCACAGTTGTTGCTATATTAGAACCCATCGTGGCCATGGTCTCAGTTCATCTCACAAAGGATCTTCCTCTTCATTACTGACCTTCTACATTACCAAGCATGATGTCTTCTTTTAGGGACTAGTCCTTCCTGATAACATGTTCAAAATTGTGAAGGAGGTACTATTTTTATTTTATAATTTAGAGAGGTCAATGACCTGCCTAAATTCACACAGCTAGCTAATAGCCTCTTAATAATTTTTCCAAGTTTTCTCAAGAAATAAAAATAGAGACAGAGAAACACTTTAATCAAGGAGCTGAATTTCATGGGTCTTCTCAGCCAAGATGTCTGGTTATAAGCCTTCTTCCTATACTCAAGGTGCATGGCCAATTTGACTTGTGGAAAGAGATAAGGTCGACTTGCCAGCTATGCATACAGATTAAGTTAAAAAAAAACCCTCAAAATACTTTTCAGACTCACTTAAGTGGATCCACATTAGGGTGGATACAAAGGGACACAATTCCACCAGGGAAGTGTAAATGGTGGTGGGTGTGGGTGGGTCCTAAGACCTGAGCTGGGTCTTGCCATGATGTTTCCTGCTCTAAGACGGCTGCTTTCATGATTAATGGGGCAGTGGAAAATTCCTCCCTTGGTTTATTTTTTTTCGCTGAACTGAGAACTCGATTTAGGAGCAGTAAGTGCCCCAGGGTGATGCTTTCCCATTTGTCAGAACGCGGAGTACTCCACCCTCACCTGGACTGATGGCTCACGTTGTCGTTCGCCAAGGTGGGGATTGGGCCAGGCGGCAGCTCCTCAGGGTTCGGCCCACTGGCTCTGGGGGGAAGGGGCCTGGGAATGTGGAGCTGTTATTTTCCAGGTACCTACGTTTTAGTCATCTTGCTACATGGAATGCAGTCTTAGACGGCAGGAAGTGCTCGGCACCATGGATTCCTTGATGTGCAAGTAAAATGTTCAGCTCCTGAAGAGGATCTTATTGATAACATTTCAGGAAGCAAAGAAGACAGCTTTTCTTTAGAGAGTTATGGAAGTACGTCCACAAATGAATTGTTCTCTGAGTAGTGGAATTATTTGTGCTTTAGGTGCTTTGTTTTTCCAGATTTCCTCCAATGAACCCAAGACAGTATGAAAAGAGCAAAGGCAACATGGGGATGGTCATTATAAACAATAAACCTTGACACCATAGACATGCTCATTGTTTTGATTAACAGGAGGAACTCTCTGACACAGGGGCTCTTGGGAGCGTGGTTCCACTGTTCCTTCTGTTATGGTGGCCTTCCTTCTACCTCACTCTGATTCCTCTCTGCTGGTTTTTGGGAAGATGGAGAAACTGCCACTTTTTCCTTCTCAACATACTACTTCTCTTTGTTTTACAGTTGAAATGACTCTTGTTCTTTTTACTTTCCATTAAACAGACAAACCCAACCCAACCCAACCCAACCCTAATTGCGACCCTTCCTTGAGTGTCTGAGGCTGTAAATCTTAACAGAGGGAGAGTTCCCATCTTTGTTGGGCAGAGACACTGATGGATTAGAACTGCCAGAGACAAGTGACCCAGTGGTTAGCAGCACAATATGTTGCAGAAAATAACATTAGCATTCCTTAACAATCAATCTTAAGATATTTATTGGACTCCTATATGGATTTTGAAAGTCTTGCTGGTGCAGTGGCTAAGTGATTGGCCACTAACTGAAAGGTCTGTGCTTCGGATCCACCAACTGCTCTGTGAGAGGAAGATGTGGCAATTGGATTCCACAAAGAACCAAGTCGACCATCAGAGGGTCCAGTTCAACACTCAGAGACCTTCATTGGTTTCCGAAGCTATAAATCTTTAGAGGAGCAGACTGCCCATCTTCCTGTCTTGGAACAGTCTGTGGGTTCTAACTATTGACCTGGTAAGGGCTATTCAGCCTGACCTCGTGAGCTCTAAGACACTCTTGGAATACCTGTGGGGCTGTTTGCCTCTGACTTACAGGACAGGCATTAGTTGGGATTGAATTGATGGCAATAGGTTTGAGCTCGGCCCAATCAACTGCTGACTTTCTTGACATCTTGACCACGTCTATCTAGGCTCTTTCTCTAATGGCTTCTCTTTGGAATAATGTTGTTGAGAATTAGTGAATAACTCCTCCTTGTCTTTTGATGTCATTTTTCTTCAACATGAGATATAGTTCCTTGTTGTCAGGTCCTGTCTAGTCAAGTACAATTTACAGTGACCAGAAGAACAATGGATCCAAACCCTGCACCATCTTTATTGTCTCTGACATTTCTGAGCCCATTGCTGTAGTTACTGTGCCAACCTATCACATGGAGGGTCTTCCTCTTTTATGCTGATCCTTAATCAATATAAATAGATGTAAAATTCCTCATATATATATATTTTTTTGAGGGGGGGAGCAATATGAGTTGTACTTGACTCAGTGGCACCTAACAACAACAATAGGGGAAGAAGTTGGAGGCGTTAACATTGGAGTTTTATCCTGGTTGAGATTGGAGTAAATGAAGGAAATAAGGAAAGAAGTCTGTCTGTTTTATCTCCTGGATCCACTCTTGCCCAAATGCTTTCTTCCCGAGCTGCTCCTAATATAGAGACCTTTACAGAATCCAAGCAGAGCTCAGAATATTGTGAGGATTAGCTTTCAGCACAGATACACACTTCCGTTGAACTAAAACTGATTTATGAACACGAGGAGGAATTATTTGCTTTGCAGAAAGATGCTTTGCTAATAAAAAGGATTCACCACAGGATTACTTTATATAGCCAACTCCCTGGTGTCTTCAAATGCGGTCATTACAAAAACGAGATAGAAATACAATAATGGAGAATTTGCAGAAAGTAAGACATACCTGCACATATCTGAACCTGATGGCATGCTTTTTTTTTTTAGACTTTGGGACTAGTGTCTTTTTACCTGTAAGGTTGCTGACAGTATTCTACAGCTCAAGTTGCTGTTTTGGGTGAGTTTAAACTGGTAAGCTTGGTACTTATAGCAGTATTCCGTATCCTGGCTTGGACAGTGGGGCTACCTACCTAATCTTGTCCGGCAGGGACTCTGGCGGTTCAGTAATAGCATTCTCACCTTCCGTGCAGGATCTAGGTTTGATTCCTGGCTAATGCACCTCATAGGCAACCCCCACCCATGTGTCAGTGGAGGCTTCTGTGTTGCTACAATGCCAAACTGGTTTCAGTAGAGCTTTGAGATGAAGACAGAGGAAAAGCTCAGTGATCTGAAAATAAGCTAGTCAAACTCCCTAGACTGCAGTAGTCTGATCTGTAAGCAGTCATGGGCAATGTGCAGCACTGTTGTTCTGTCCTGCCTTTTGTTCTGTTGTGTCAGTGTGGGGAGGAGGCTGATTCCCCAGCAGCGAACTATACCCACTGACCTTAACTTACTTCTGACTCAGAGTGACCCTATAGGACAGATTTGACCTGCCCCATAGGGCTTCTGAGGGACCAGACCACCACATCTCTCTCCAGGGTAGTGCCTTAAGGAATTTAAATGCTTGCCTTTCCATCGGCATCCTAATGTTTAGTATGCTGCATCTCCACTCAGCTATGGCAATGCTGGTTTTACTTATTTGTTTTTTTTTTAGGGTGATGAATATGAAATCAGGAAACTGGAGATCTAATGTTGGCTCAGCCAAAGCCTAGCGTGTGTCCCAGGACAAACGTTTTACCCCCGAGACCCCTTTCTTTATTGTTTCATCAAGGGCATGGCCGGAAAAGTCTCTACAAGGCCCTTCCAGATTACGTGATTCTTATTTGGCCATATTCCACTGTGTGAATGGACTCAAGTGATTTTGGATTTTTTTTTTTTTTTTGCTGTTGGTCTGGCTATGGTTCTTTTGCTTTTGCCCTCAAACATTTATGGGGATGCAGAGCTGAGGAGTCCTGGTGGTACAGCAGTTAAGCCTTGGTTGCTAAGCAAAAGGTCAATGATTTGAACCCAGTAGCTGCTCCTCTGGAAGAAAACACGGCAGTCTGCTTCAGTAAAGACTCAAACACTACAGGGTGGTTCTACTCTGTTCAATAGGGTCGGTATGAATAAAAAACCAGCTTGATGGATAGGAGTCAAAACTGGCTTGACAGCAATGGGCTTTACATTAGAAAGGTCAGAGACAGAATTTCTAGCAAATGGCTTTGATTGTCAGATACTTCCAGGAAAGAAGTGAAAACTTTAGCCTGGGATAATCAAACTGAGGGGCCTAAATTTATAACCATTCCCAAACATCTTGCAAGAGATATAGGGAAATTCCTTTTCTTTCTGGGTAGAGAGCATCAAGAAAGGATCCGACTACTACCTTCCATCCTCGACCTCCATATCCTTGAGTTCTGTTTCTTCCCTCCAGTATGGACACTTGATATGGGAGAGAAGACCAAGCTGCTTCTAATATATGTCCTTTACAGACTCTGGAGAAGTCCGGCTCTGGCAGAAATAAGATGAAATCCAGAAGCAGGTCTCAGAGAGTCTATCAAGCTAGGGTATTCAAGAGGCTTGTAAATCTCATAAACCAGATGGTGAGCTTCTGGAGGGGATTGTAAACCTCTGGAGGCCAGGGCTGCCTCCTGTATTTCTGTGCTGCCCCAGCCCAGCTGCCAGTGCAGTCCCAGTCCACAGTGCAGAAATAAGGCTGAGGCTGATAGAGCACACACAGAAAGCAGAACTCATGAGGTGTAATAGTAACAGAGAATTATCTTTCCTGAGGAAAGAGATGGCACGTTTGGCTGTTTGGAGGTGGTGAGGATGACCCTTCTTCACCAGGTGGGGATGGTGGGAAAGGAGCAAAGGAGGGTGTGGTTTGGATTATTGGTTGCAGCCTTGAGCTCGGAGAAAGGATCTGGTACAGAGGTCCCTCCCTAAGCTACCAGCCCTGGGGGGCCAGAGGGAGTGGCTGAGACTCCTCCCTCGCCACCCACTCCCACAGAGGAGGAAAGGAGTGGCAGGAGGCACCTGCATCTGCCTCTTGCCCCAGGAGAAAAGGAGAGGCAGAGACACCTGTTGGGGCTGCCTCCCTGGGAAGAGGGAGGAGAGCTGCTATCTCGAGCTGCTGCATGCCCAAGGGGGGAGAGAGCTGGGAGCTGTTTGGGAAGGTTTCAAGAATTAGGGAGCAGATTATACGTGGGAGCAGGGAAATGATATTTTCTGGGAGAACCCTTTCCAGAACTCTTCATTCAGGTCATTGGGGTAACCCTAAGGTAGAAGGTTCAGAACGTGGAGAAGGGCCATTCTGCAAAGAGGAATCAAAGGCAGGAGAATCCCAATCTTCTTGGTGTTAAATTGAAATTGGGTGGGATTTGCTCACAGGTTCAGCTTATTTTAACACTACTTTCTTTCACATAAAAGAGGGAGAGGCAGAAGCCAGAGGATGTGTCTGGCTTGCCCTATCTAACCTTTCTGACTTAAGTACCTCTGAAAAACCAGGTCACTCAACTGATGAGAGTCCCTTGCTCTCTTGGGGGTAGGAGAGCCCAGGGTGGCCAGATGACTCCTGTGCTGGTATTTGATGCCCTGTGATCTATGCAATTTACCCCACTTGTCTTATCAGACCCTGTGATCTGATCTTGTTTTAATACGCAAGCTATCAAATGTTCTTAGATTTGTATGTATGTGTGTGTGAATTTGACAAATGAAGGTGAGAACTTAGAATAAACAAACTCCTTCCCAGCACACGATTGGGCGGACAGTGGATCAGTTGTAAATGCCAGCCGAAGAGGGGAAGGGTTAGCTTGCAAAGGCTTCATTCCTTCCTGTAGTTCTCAATACCATCGGATAATTTGGGGATGTTCAGTGACTGGGCAAACATGGTGGTGACAGAATAAGCATGATTTCTAGGCTAAGGCCTGATTCCAC
Organism: Elephantulus edwardii; assembly: GCF_000299155.1. Taxonomy (NCBI): domain Eukaryota; kingdom Metazoa; phylum Chordata; class Mammalia; order Macroscelidea; family Macroscelididae; genus Elephantulus; species Elephantulus edwardii. Next base: position 8,013,487 of record NW_006399855.1, on the reverse strand, counting down.
ATTCTTTTTTTCCAGGAAAGCTAACAACACTCAGTTACTTGCCAAAGAGGGAAATTGGGGCATTCAGTCTGGTGAGCTCATAAATATGTGTGGCTGAATATTAAATAAGGTATTGAGTTCACCTTTTTTGGCCATTTACTGCCAAGTGGTCAGTGAGACATGCTCAGAAATCTCCCATTGGAGAAGAGTGAGGACCCATAGGCTTCTAGAAGCCAGAATCTTAACATGATTTCACTTTTGATGCTTGAAAAAAAAGAAAAAGTCTTTTTGTGTATTGCCTTTCCATTCATCCAACTTATTTATTAGTTTTTGCTCCCCACCTTATTGTAATTAATACATGAAATCTCTTAGTCAATTGTAATTGATGTTTTAAAGCAAGGTGTCTATGAATGCTTGAATGAAGAACCAATATGATTTCTAAACTTTCACTCATGTAAAGAAAACGAATGACACTGGACTTCCATTTGGTGGATGAACATGTCCTTAGCTTAGGAGGAAAAGGCTTTTTTCTGATGCTTCTTTTGTGTGTTTAAAAAATTTTTGTTGTGGTAAAATTATATATATCTATATCTATCTATATCTATCTATCTATCTATCTATCTATCTATCTATCTATATATATCACAAACCGTTTTGTCAATTTAATTTTCACATGTATAATTCAGTGGCCTTGGTTATAGTTATCTCATGTAATTGTTCTTTTTTTTGTAATCATTATTCTTCTCTAACTTTTTGCACTGCCATTTACCATTCCCAGACAATGCGAAGCAATGGCTTCTCCTTACCACCATCTCCATTTCTCACCCCTGGTGACCACCAGTAAGCTTTAGTTTGTACACACTGGCCTATTTCATAATAGTGGGACCATACCGTATTTGTCCTTTTGTAGCTGACTTATTTCACTCAGTTTGTTTTCAGAAAGAGCCCTGGTGGTGCAGTGCATTATGTATTGTGCTGCTAATTGAAAGCTCAGTGGTTCAAACTAATCAGCGGCTCCACGTGAGAAAGAAGAGGCAGCCTCCAGAATCAGACAGAGGGTTCCTGTCAGTCAAAATGGACTTGACAGCAGTGGTTTTGTTTTGCCTTTTGAATATTTTCAAGGTTCATCTGTGTTGCAGCATATGTTTTTGAAAACAGTCCTGTTAATTTCCATGCAGACCTTGGGGACCAGGCTATGTGACGTGGTCAACTCCAGGATGAGACTAGCTCCCAAGGGCGTCAAGAAAATTCCAGAGTCCCACAGGTTCTGAGCTGGCCTCAGAGCTCACCAGAAGCAGTCAGTAGCCTCCGGAGACTCCTCATTATCCTCAAGAGAATCTCAGACATCAAAGAGAGCTCCCATTAGGAGGCAATCAGATCCATAACTGGGCTCAAATGATGGAAGAGGTTCCAGCCAGGTAGCTGAAACTTATCATCTTCGTCACTATCTGATGCTGGCAAAGGGGAGCCCAAGCTGACTCCCCTGAGAATGACCAGGGGGCATCCCCACGTTGCCCAGTGTGTTTATAACCATGCTGAGTGTGCAGATGGGCCTTCTGCAAATAATAATCATGATGATGAACCCCGGCCCCCGCCGTCACCCCCGTAATAAATGTTCTTTCTCTCCAGCTCTGGATCTGCACCAGCACAAAGGAAGAAGAGCTTTGACAATTCCCCAAAACTCAGATCTGCTGTGATAACTCCAGCAACACATCATACTCAGGTGTGGCTTGAGAAGCATCAAAGCTGAGACCAAAGGTGCTAATTTGAGTGGCAGCGTTTAGATGTTGGTGGCGGTAGCTCCACAACTTTGACTGCCCTGGGCTTGTTTTTTCTAGAAGCATTGACTTGGAAAATATCTGGTCCCAGAAAAAGCTCCAGCCTTCTTCTTTCCTCCTGGTTGTGAACTGTAGCCCGAGTGCTGAGACCATGGCATGGTTTGGGAGAGTAAGTCCTTCTCCTTTGCCAGGTGATGATCATAGTTTGCTCCCAGCCCTCTCCACCCTCCAGTGGGAATTTGAGTGAAATAAGTATAGCGTGGGGTGTTGGATCCTATCCACTGTGCTTTCTGAAATCCCAGGCTTTGAGGGAAACACCATAGTAAAACTATGAGGGCATTTTGATTTTTTTACCAATTGCAAGAGGAGTCCCTGGGTGGTGCAAATGGTTAAGTTCTTGACTATTAACTGAAAAGTTAGTGGTTCAGATCCTCCCAGAAGAAAGACTTTGTGACCTGCTTTTGAAATGTCACAGTAATTACACTCTACAACACACGTTGTCAACATGAGTTTAATGGAGTTGATGGTGACTGGTGAGGTAGGCATCCAGTGGGGACGTTCAGTCTTGGAGAAAGCCTTGGAGAAGTGGTACAGGCATGCTTATTGTGGCATTCATGAGGCAAAGCTCTGGGACCCAAGGCTCCAGACAGGACCTGGGCTCATTCCTCTTCCACCATGACAGGGGAGATGGAAATGGTTTTTTAGGTCACAAGGAGAGAGCTCAGTCAGTCTCCACAGGCATTAGGTTTTGCAGATCAAGAAGAGCTGACTGATCTCTGGCAAACTGCAGAATCTCTCTTGGCCTTAATCTCCTCATCTGAAAAATGAGTATAACAACATCTCCCAGAGTTGTTAGGAGATTTAAAGATGGTAATGGAGACCTGACATTTACTAGACAACTATCTGGTGAAATTGAGGAATCTCGCTCTATAGCAAAACCCCACCTGCCTTCTACTTCCTTCTGTAAGTCCTAAGAGTGATTTTAAGAGATTTTCTGTAGGCTGAGGATCCACATTTCTCTGCACAGGACAGAAGAGAAGCTGAGTGGATTAATAGCAGCAGAAGGACTGTGGGTGGGAATAGGAAACTCGATAACTTTCACACGAGCTCTTCCTCCCTTTAATTTTTTTTATCCTTTTCGGAGAGCTTTGATGGCCTAGTAGATATTACCCCATCAGCCCAAAGGCAAATGGTTCAAATCCACCAGCTGCTCCTCAGGAGAAAGATGGGTAATCTCTTTCTGGGCGATTTATAGCCCTTGATGGGCAATCTCCTTCCATGCAATTTATAGCCTTTGATGGGCAATCTCCTTCTGTGTGATTTATAGCCTCTGAAGGGTCATCTATGAGGTGGGTGTGACTTGATGGCAATAAGGGTAATTTTGCTTTGTTTTTTCTCATCTCCCTTATAATTCCTTAGGCCTTAGCAATGTGTCATGTCAAATTTTTTTTTTAATTGAGGGGAGAAAAGGAGAAAAAAAATCATTGATGATCATTTCCCACCCCCCCCTTAATTTTTATCTTTCTTGAAGTATATAGAATTTGAAAGTTCAAATTCTATATGCTTATATGAAACTAAAAAAATCTCAACCTCATTGCTGTCGTGTTGGAACTGACTCATAGTTGACCCTCGAGCAGTGTTCCGAAGCTGCAGATCAGATGGGAGGAAAATGACCATCTTTCTCCCTTGGAGGCATGGGTGGATTCCACCCTCTGAGGTAGCAGCGCCGCTCCCCGCGGACTAGGCCACCAGAGTTCACATAAACGATTTTTTACGGCTTAAAAACAAATGGCCGTCCTTTGACTCAAACTTCCCCACTCTCAATTCCTGCTCCCTGTGGAAACCTCTTTAACTCTTGGCTATTTCTGGTGATACCAATTCAAACCTGCCGTTGTCCAGTTAATTTTGCGTGTGTCTGAGTGCGCGCGTAGTCTTCGTGTCTCTGTCCGTGCTTGTTTGCGGGTGGACGTGTGTCTGCAAGTCTCTGTGTGCGCTTGTGTGGTGGATTTGAACCAGCTTTCCACCTGCGAGTAGAGCTGTGCTCTGTAGGGTTTTCAGTGGCTGTAATTTTGCATTAAGTCTATTTGCTAGGCCTGTCTTCTGTAGGGTAGATATTTCTGAAGGATCTGCTTGTATTATGGATTGCCTGATTTTTCATTTTTGTCCATTGTGATTTTTTTCCCCCTAATGAGCAAATAGAGTTCCCAGTTCAGTGTGAATGTCATATAAACAACAAATGACTTTTTTTTTTTTTTGGTATTAATCTTGCTATGGGAATAAAGTTAAGCTGTCCTCAGGAAGATCTTAACTTTGTCCTAGTTTATCGAGGTTCTGCAGTTTCAGCGATGGTACTCATTAACGTTGACTACTTTGTTGAGTACTTCAGACATATTTTTTTTTAATGGGCTATCTCCTTGCATGTGATTATAGCCTCTGAAAACCCTTTGGAGGGTCAGCTATGGGTTGGTTCTGATTTAATGGTACACAGCAACAACAACAACAAAAACATGTATAACAAAACACTGCTCATTTCAACCTTCTTCTTATATCTGGTCAAGTGACTGTAGCTCACGTTCTGTTCAACCATCACCATTTGTTTACCTGAAATTCAATTTTGACAGTCATCTTGTGGTTTATCTTGTAGCCCTCATTATGATGAACAAAATTTAACTTTTCCAAGGGGAACTGACTTCTTGCACTAGACCTTAGACCCCTTTCTTCTGGCCATGGGCTTTTTTGTGTATTTCTCTTCTGTAACCTCCTCTGTAACTTACTGAACTTATCTTTGTATCTGGATGCTGGGGCTTTGGGATGAGAAAGACCCAGGGCAGGTGCTGTAAGTATGTGTCACAGCTCTTTTAGCTGGGGAGAAGGCCACTTTATCTCTTTTTCAAGTCACCAAGCATTTATTTGCAATTCTTCTTATTCTCTGGTAGAAATGCTTCAAAGTTCAAGACCAAAATATATGTGGGATCCAAACTCCAGCTTGATCCTACCTGGGTTATTATAATAATCAAGAACTGTTAGGCTAATAGCATTTAATTACTTTAATTCCAATAGTTAATTCCATAAAAATAAAACAAAACAAAACAAACCCCTTGCTAAATTTACCTTCGTATTTTGCACAAACACCTCTCATTTTTGCCTAAGGAGGGGATTTGTGACTTAAATATTTATGATTTTATGTTCTCCTGGCATTTGCTATGGGAACAAAGTTAAGCTGTCCTCTGATAGGAAGATCTTAATTTTGTCCTAGAATGTGTTCTCGGTTTTGAGGTTTCAGCCACGGTGCTTATTAGTATTGGATGAATTCGAGTTACTTTCTCAGACAGAAGATGGTAATATTTATGAGCTGTAAATGTTTCGATGCCAAATCACTGTTCACTTGTAAGATTTTGTTGCTACACCAAAAGCACCTTCCATTTTTTAAAATTTGAGGACTAGGTTGGGCTTATCTGCTATTAACTTAGCTCCCTTCTCCTTTTAAGAAGTCCTCATAAGGAAGGTGACTGTGAGTCACAGCCACAAGGAAGAAGTCTTATTTTCAACTTAAAGAGTGTCCTTTCCTCTAGATGTGTCTCCTGACTCTCTCTCTTATCTCTGGATCTTTACCCATCCAGTTTGGAATGACCTCACCATACCTTTTCAATAACCTACGTGCTCTCTTCCTTATAGACCCTGAGGAGGTCCTTGCTTTCCAGAAGGTGCCTTACAGGAAGCCCTCCCCACAGCAATTGAGGTCATTGGAATGAACTCAGCTTGATCTGATGTCACAGACCCGAGGGTCAGGAGAGAGACACCTTTAGTAAGAAAAAGATCAAGCATGGAATTAAACAAATGCCCCCAAACAAATAACAACAACAAAAACCAAGACAAAACAAACCCTCTGAACTCCAAGTACAGCCAGGTAGATTGGATGTGCAGTTTCATTCTGTGCTAATCGTTGAAATCTGTGTTTAGTAGTTAAGATTCATGGTTTTACTTTCTGATAGGTTGAGTCACTCATCTGTGTGCCAAACACATCAGTTAAGATTTTCTAGTTAACTCTTTAGCAAAAAAAGACCGGAAGTCTTAATCCTCCTAATCATATGCTTCCTATGTCAGTAGACTATGGCAAGCCATGATAATTATTATTTTTATCATCTATTGAGTTTCATAGCTTCAAATTTCATTAGATAGCCATTCTTCTCTCTTTCAAATTAAAACAAAGTATGATAAGAGATATATAAAACCCAAACTTTGCCATTGTAAGTGTAAAGTTCATTGAAAGATTTTTTTATCAATTCTAGTACTAGAAATTTTCATCACCTGGAACAGAAAAAATATTTACCCTTTAAGAGAGAATTTCTTTATTCTCCCAAATTCTAATAATGACTAATAAACTTTGTATCTATTTACCTTTTTAAAATATTTTATGTAAAGAAGATAATGCACATAGTATTTACCCTTTGTGTCTGACTTATTTCAGTCAGGAACATCTTTTCTAGATTCATCCATGTTTCAACCTGTCTCAGAACATCATTGCTCTTTTTATTTGCTGAAAAGAAAGACACAATTCTATTGTATGTTTATTCTCTCATAAATCTCATTCAGAGAGAAACTTGGTACTAGAGACAGAAGTGGGTCGACAGTACTTAATTGGTTGGACAGCATAGAACTCTCTCTGGTGGTCTTGTGGATAAGGAGTTGTACTGCCAGCCCAAATGCTGGTGGTTTGAATCCAGTAGATGCTCCTTGGGAGAAAGATGGGCAATCTCTTTTCATGTAATTTACAACCTCTGAAAACTGGCTGGAGGTTCAGCTGTGAGTCAGAGTTCTAACCTGACAGAGATGAGAGAGAGAAAATACTGTAAATTCTCAAAAAAACATGTATAGTAGGAAAAACAGTCCAGTTCTTGTCCATTTGTTTTGAACACATGTGTGCATTTATCCCTGTTGGAAGCAGAACTTGAATGTGGAAAATTTGAAAATTATTGGATGAATTAGATTTGTCCTTTAACACTCATTGTGATAGTTCCAGGGCAGAAAGGTCCATCCACCCAGTTACTCAGGAACCATTTGTTCAGAAAAAGGAGGAAAAGGGGATATAGCAGCTTAAACACAGAATTAGGAACCAGCAACTCCTAATGAATTCTGGCTTAGAAACTGACTCTGGCCGGTGGCAGCTCACTTAAAACCTGCCTCAGTTTCCCTATCTGTGAAGTGGGAATTTTTAACTGTAGTTATCAGGGTGTGGTACTGCCTTCATTAGTTAATGATGGCAAAAGGCTTTGAAAAGCCTCATAGAAGAGGCAATTTAAATGTTAGCCTTATTATTAAGTGGACCACACCATCAGACAGCAGCCTGGGAGAGACTAACAACAGGTTAAGAGTCATTTCTAGACATTTACAGAGATCAGGCTTCAAAACACCAGGGCTACGGGGAAGAGTGACACCAAGATGGAAAAACATCAGCAAAATGAAACTCCTTCTCTCTCTAGAACAGTAACAAATGATATCAAGTCCGGGCAAGCACAAAGGAGGACTGGAGGAGTGAACGGACTCGGGCAGACAGATGAGGGCCCAAGATCATCATTGACCAAACCCTTTTCTAAATGCTAAATAACAAAGGGGCTTAAAAAGAAACGAGATACATGTTCTGCCCTCAAGAAATTGTCATATAGGCACTTGAAGATGTATAGTCACCTATCTGAGAGAGACAGAGAGAGACTCATTGTTGTAGAGTTGGAGAGTTGGGACCGACTCTTAGATGATGCTGCAGTGGGTTTCTGAGGCTGTGAATCACATTGGAGGGAACGCTCATCTTTCTCCTGTGGAGCTGCTGGTGAGTTTGAGCCAGCAGAGAGGTGCCACCTTTGAGATAGCCGCATAACTCCCCACCCACTAGGCACCAGGTAAATTTCTGAGGTCTGATTGGGAAACTAAACCCTGGGATTGTTTTGCAAATGCCCCAAGCTCTGGATGGTTCTTAAAAAGTCAATGAAGGGAGGTGCAAAAGGGAAGATAATAGAGACTTTCTCTCTTGTGTTTCCTTCAACAGATAAGTAATCCTAGCCTAACTTCCTCTTGCCACTGATAGGCAGGTGGAATGGGAATCTCAAGAAGAATCAGATTTTATTGTTAAAACCCCCTTTATTTCATATTTCAAAAGTGATATATAATTATTTTAGAAATTAAGCAGAAATACAGACAAGATCTAAAGAAAATGAAGATTAACCTATCACGTTGTGCTCATTTAGGATTGCCAGCATTTTGAGCCGTTGCTTTGCCGTTTCTTTGTCTTTCTCATTTGATCACACTACTTGAGCAGTGAAAAGATTTCTTCCCCATTTTACAGTCAGAGAAGCCTCACCAATTTTAGTGACGTCTCCTTCCAGCAGAAATTACAGTGTGGTGACCCTGGGAGGCTCCAGAGGTGGGTGGCCTGGAGAGCTTTGCTCTGTCTTGCTCATTTGCACTTCCTTCTTTCTCCCTTCCTCATCACCTCTTTTGCTCTTGGTTTGGATTCCCCTCAAGCCCCTTTCTCCCACCTCTCCTAGCACTGGGGTGTGCAATTTACATGACGTGCTGGCTCAGGAGGATCGTTGTAGGTGTTGACTAGCATGCTTCTGCTCTACTCGTGGCCGCCATTTCTGGGCCATCCTGCTCCTTCCCAGTTTGGGGCCATGGTAGCCTCTGCCAGCATTCTGGAGGTGGCTCTAAAGGTTGGGCTGCTAGCAGGAAGCATGATGATTTGAACTCACCAGCTGCTCCTTAGAGACAGATAAGGAAGTCTGTAAAGATTTACCGAAAACCTTAGGGGCAGCTGTATGCTATTCCATAAGGTCATTAAGAGTCTCTTGGCTTGAGGGCAATGAGTTCTGCTGGCTTGTGCAAGGCAAACATGCTCGGAGGAGTCACTTATCTCTTACCGCCATTTTATGGTCCCAATCCAGTTTGTCTTGTTTGGCATTCTCTTGTGTCTTGAATTTCTCTTCCTTGTCTTTTCAAGTTGAAACCATCTAACTCTAGGCCTCATAATCTTTACCTTTCTTCGTCACTTAGCTCTGATGTATTAATCTCTGCACAAATTCTGGTCTATTAGGCTGAGGGTTTACGCTTTACCATACCGACACATGCTTTCGTGTAACTCTTGTTGTTTTGGGCCCCATGAGTGAACTTATAGGATAGAGTAGAACTGCCAGATGGGAGTGCCTCGGTTGAAATCTCTCTGAGAATGAATCACCAGAGCTTTTCTCATCTGGAGCTGCTGGTGGGTTCAAACTATCAGCCTTTTTTTTTGGTGAACAGCCAAATACTTAACCACTATGCCAGCAAAGGTCCTTATATACTTATTCAGGATGATTTTTAAAATGGCATTTTTAAAGCCCACTGTTATAAAGGAGCTCTGGTAGCCTAGTGGAAAGAAACTGTGTTGCAATCCCGAAGACATGTGTTTTGAATCCCACCAGCGGCTCTGTGGGAGAAGGATGGGCAATCTCCTCCTGTGCTATTAACTGCCTCTGAAAACCCACCAAAGGGTCAGCTATGGGTCGGTTTCAACTCGAAGGTACAGAACAACAACAACAACAACAACAAGAGTCTCAAATTCAAACTTTGGTTCTTGTGGATTTGATTTAAAGACCACTGTTACAAATAGCTAAGGAAAGTTTATGCACAGAATCACTCTTGGATGGTTACCAGGGATGGAAAGGGAGGGAGAGTAGAATAAAAATTAATAAATAGATAAATCAGGTAAAGGGAAAAGCAATGTATGATAAAAACTTGGTCAGACATTTTAGTTAATGCTATTACACAATTGTAAATAACGTTCTAAAACAAATGTATGTGAAATGTTGTTGTTATGTGCCGTCGAGTTGTTTGCGACTCATAGCGACCCTATGTATAACAGCCCTAAACCCTACTCTATCCTGTGCCAATCGTACTGCCTCTGACACACCCATTCCGATTACCCCAGTCACTGAATCAATCCATCTCATAGAGGGTCTTCCCCTCTTGTGCCGTCCTTCCACCCTCCCAAGCATGATGTCAGTCTCCAAGGACCTGTCCTTCCTTGCAACATGCCCAAAGTATGTCAGACGAAGCCCCAGAATCCTTGCCTCCAAGGAGTAGATTGGTTTAACCCTCTCCAGGATGAATCGGTTTGTTTTCTGGGCAGTCCAGGGTACATTCAATACTCTTATTCAGTACCACAGCTCAAAGGTATCAATTCTCCTTCTGTCCTCCCTAGTCATTGTCTGATGCATAACAAGTGATTGCAAAGACTACAGCCGGTATCAGGCGCACCTTAGTCTCCAGAGAGACACCGTTGCTCTTGAGTACTTTAGAGAGGTCCCTAACAGCAGACTTTCCCATCGCAATACATTTTTTTTTTTATTTCCTGGCTGCTGGTGCCAAGAGTGTTGACCATGGAGCTGAGCAAACTAAAGCTGTGAACAATCTCAATCTCTTCGCCATCCATCCTGATGCTACCAATTGGTCCAGTGGTGAGAATCTTTGTCTTCTTGACATTGAGCCTCAGTCCATACTGAAGGCTGTAGTCCTTGACCCTCTGCAGTAAGTGCATGAGGTCCTCCTCAGTTTCAGCAAGCAGGGTTGTATCATCCGTATAATGCAGATTGTTAATAGATCTTCCACCAATCCTGATGCCACACTTCTCCTCATAGAGCCCAGCCTCCCGGATAACCTGCTCTGCATACATGTTGAAAAGGTATGGAGACAGGACACATCCCTGGCACACACCCTTCCCAATTTTGAACCATGCGGTGTTGCCCTGCTCTGTTCTGACAACTGCCTCTTGGTCCAACTATAGGTTTTGCATTAGCACGATTAAATGTTCTGGGATTCCCATTCTTCTCAGAGTCAGCCACAGTTTGTTATGATCCACACAGTCAAACGCCTTTGCATAATCAATGAAACACAGACATTCTTCTGTTATTCCCTGCTTTCAGCTAAGATCCATCTAATGTATGAAATGAGTGAAGGAAAAACAAATATGATTTGTAAATTTTTACTCAAGTTATAAATAAAACAATGAAAACCCTTAAGGACAATATTTAGAAGTTTAAAAAGCTTTTGGTTTTAAATACAAGTATCTTCCAACTAAAAAGTTCTTTTTGTTGTTATGTGCCATCCAGTCATCTGCAACTCATAGTGACCCTACAGACAGTAGCTCTGAACCCTACCCTATCCTGAGTCAATCTCACTTTACCCCATTACCCCACTTACTGTGTCAATCCATCTTAGCCAGGATCTTTATTTCCTTTGCTGTCCCTCCACTCTTCCAAGCATGATGTCCTCCAAAGACCGGTCCCTGCAGAGACTTTTACAATATAACAAAAACAAACCAAACCCCTGCTGTGGAGGACAAAAAAGAAAGAAAGAAACTGGTACAAAGCATACTTCTGTACACACACATAAAGCAAACACAAAACTATTGTCATAAAGCTGATTCTTGCTCATAGATGTAAGTGACAGAAGGGAGTTCTCCATAGAGTTCCCAAAGCAGAAATCGTCACCAGAAGCAGAATGCCAGGTTTTCTCCCATGAACAGATTATGGGGTCAAACCATTGGTCTTTTGGCCAACAGCCACAATCTTTAACAACCACACCATCAAGGTTCTGTCAAATGTTTTCCCAGTTCTATTTTTGTGTTAAAAATGGTCAAGACACGAGCAGTCTCTCCTTTGTTCTTCTTGAAGTGCTCACGCATGGTGCTCTGTGCATTGTTGTGTGTGCCATCACATCAGAACCCACTCATAGTTGACCTCTGGTGGGTTTTCAGAGGCTGTAAATCACATGGGAAGAGTTTGCCCATTTTTTTAAATTCAGAGCTGCTGCTGGTGCTCTGTGCTTTAGCTTACTGATTTCCCCCAGAACAGATCCATCTGTTTATTCTCAAACTTTACAGAAGTTTGCCGAGGTCATAGAACACTACGAGATAGAGCTAGAACTCAGTCCCAGTACAGGCTCAGAATTCCAAAGCTATCCGATTAATGTTGGAATCCAAGGAATCATTCAGTCCAATGTTATTATCCTGGTTCAGATGAGACCACCCATGTCCCAAGATTGGAGTCATTCTTTCATATTTCATAGATGTCTTTCAATGGAGCTGCGAGTGCAGTCCATACCTGTTGACTCCTAGTCCAGAACTATTGCTGGTGGAGCAATTAAGTTTGTGTGCCCTCTCTTGGAAATTAAGCCCAAGTCTGTCTGACACTTTATGGTATAGGGTCACCAACAATGTGTCTGCTGTGGCTGAGTCCCCAGTCTAATTACTTTTAGTCATTACTCTTTGTTCCAAGTATTTCCTTTAAAGTGTGATGGTGTAACAAATAATGACCTCTCTTTTCAACATAATGATATGATCCTTTCATCCATTATCTTTAATGATAGATAGTCATACTGAGCCAAGACATCATCAAAGTCTAGAGCTGTACAGGTGTTTCTTTTTTTGGAAGAGGCGAAGCCCCTGAAAACCTGGTGGTGTAGGGTGGGGTGAGGCCTGAGACTTTGGGGTTTCAGCACTAGGACAGTTGCGTTGACCCCTCACTTCCATCTTTCTCTCCCTTTGAGCACCCCTTGACTTGGACTGGAATATATTGTTTCTGAAGAGTGATTCTGCTAATAAGAAGACCTTACAAGCACTGTTTTTCTGGTTTGGGCATTATGGGTGGTAGTTTAAGTGCCAAGGAACCCCAGTGGAACAATGAATAAGTTATTGACTGCCAACCAAAGGTTGGTAGTTTGAACCTACTCAATAACTTCTTGGGTGAAAGCTGTTCTGTAAAGAGTGTAGAAAACCTTATGGGATATTTCTACCCGTGTCATGTGGCGTCGTTATGAATGGGAATCAACTTGATGGCATACAACACACACCGGTAGTTTAACTACTGAGCAGCCTAGTGCTGTCATTGGATTTGTCTCCAGTTTGAATCCCCTCCACCCCCTTGCTTCCTTTTATTTGGGAACAATTAACTTTTTTCATTCCTTCTGTACCAGGAAGATGTGGGAATAACTTTGAAGATAATGGGCCTCAGAGTTTTGTTTTTTGTTTTTATTTTGTATCCACGATTCTTTGTGTCTCTTTTCTGTTGTCCATAAATGATGTGTCACTTTGGGAGTTAGTTTCCTTCATTCCTAAGGTTCTTCTTAGTCCTACCCTGCCCTCAAGCCAGAATGAGTCAGTTTTGCCAAAGAGAATCTTGACCCTCCAGTCCTTGAGAATTAGCAGTTCTTCTCAAGACTTATAAGGAAGAGGCTTTTGAGGTTATCTGAGTCCAGTCTCCTTGGCTAACCCAAGGCGGTTTCCAGACCACTCACTAGTATCGCCCATGTATTCACTGAAACAGCAATAGCAATTTGTTGAGTATCTGTCATGTACAATGTGAGGCATTGAATACACTATTTCATTTTATCTTTGTCATGATTCTGAAAGTAGGTATTATTAAGCCATTGTGCTGGGAAAGGTGGGAGGTCAGAGGGACTCAGCAAAGTGAACAGAGACAGTGACTGTAACAGGGGACCCGAGCACATCAGAGTTCATAAAGTTGACACAGGATAGGGAAAGATTTGAATCTCTTGTTAATAGTGTTGCTATGACTGGAAGCTTCCTCAATGGCACTGAACGACAACAACAACAACAATGGACAATTTTACTCTTAGAGGGATGTTATGATTTGGAAATCATAGCACACAATAACAACAAAAGTATTGTTAAGGAAACAGGCTTAATTAGGAAATTTACATAAGAACAAGGGGTAAGTGCTAGACCTTGCCTTCAAAACCAGGTCTTCTGGCCTTCATGCCAATGCCTATCTCTTCATAACATACATCTTTGCCATGAGTTGTAGGAATGAGGGGATAATAATCTATTTTTTAAAAATTAGTATTTCCGTCATTCCTACCTATTGCCTTTCATGCTTGGATTGTAATCTTTCAGGGTCCTGATTCGTGGGAAGGCTCTTGTTTTGGTGACTAGCGCTTCACGTCGGAATCTGCTTGGCGTGGCATATGCCTGCTCACAACTCCAGATTCTTTTGTCCTGTCTCCCACATGCTATGACTTGGTTTCAAACAAAAGAGCCAAGTTCAGTGTTGGACCAAATTTGACTCTCTGTTCTTTGAAACTTTGAATGGTAGAAATCATTACTGTGCTTAGCTGCTGACTGAAAGGTTAGGGGCTGGAGGTTACCATGGAAGGTGGTTAGAAGGGAGGCCTGGTGATCCATGTCCCAAAATGCAGTCACCGAGGACCATGGGGAGCACAGCTCTGGCCTGACAGCACAGGCTGTGTTTCCAGGAGGCAGGGTGAACTCGATGGCAACTCATTACTGCTTATACTTCAAAAAAGGAAAGAACTAAGTGACACGCATGCACTTCAATATGCCAGTTTGAACCTCAGGGGTTTTTCAAAGAACTTTCTCAAAATTAACCTTAAATGAACTTTCTTTACCAGGCAATAGGACAGTGTTAACTTCCTTAAAGCTCTCCTGGTCGTGTGGGTCATCACAACAGCACTCATGTGGCAGCCACAGGAGAATGAAATCAAGTAAAATGTTGACCTCTTTTCAATCCTACATCGCAAGAGGCGTCAGAGATCACTTGGTTTTCATTTTACTGTCGAGAAAACCGAGAGCCAAGGAGATGAAATGACTTTTCTAAGTCTGTGAGGAGATAATTGGCACAGGCTGGAGAGACAGAAAGTTGGACTTTCTGTCAACCACTGTTTTCTGGGGCTCAGCTTTTCAGGTTTGTTCCTTTAGAACTTTAAGATTAGTTGTTTTAAAGAAACCAACCAACCAACCAACCAACCAACCAACCAACCAACCAACCAACCAAAGGACATCCATTTTTGGCAGTATAATCAATCTCATATCATTAGATAAAGTAATAAAATAAAAGTGAAAAACCAGCAACTCTAACTTCGGACTGATGTATCGAAGGGTTCAGTGCAACAGTCCAAAAATGGAGTGACCAGGGAGACCAGCCAATGGCAGGGGCAGGGAAGGGTCACTAGGGAAGCGGTGTTTACTATTCCTGTTGCTTTTAGAGAAACAAAATTAATCCTCCATATCCACAGACTTTAAATGGGGACTTGCACACAAACCAGATACACTTTCATTTATAAAAAGGAGAGCCTGGGAGGAGATAAGAGGTAAAACTCCTGGGGCAACGGGATGAAGCCTTTGCAACTAGAATTTTTAGCTGACCAGCAGCTGCTCCCTCAACTGGCCCGATAACAAAGCTTTTACTGTCACTGGTGTACTTTTTATAACAGATGATCATTGCCCTGCTGTTGATTTAATTTTATTTTTTAAAAAAAATCTGATTTTGAAAATTCAATTAAAAAAAAAGAAAAGAAAAAAAATCTGATTTCAGGATAGAGCTTTAAGGAGAGCTGATGCCGCATACAGCCTCGCTCGCCTCTGCTGTGTAAGTGCTGTGACTAGTCTGAACCTGAAAGGGGACTATATGTGGTTTCATTATTAATATAATTTGAAAAGTATTCTTTCTTTTTATCTTGAAAAATATATAGGTAATGAGATATTTACAATTTCAGCAAACTTCGTGGTGACATTAGCTTTGTTCATTGTGCTATTCAACCCTGTTAAGAGTTTCTGACTTTTTCCATCTTCTTTAACAGAAGCTTAATGTCCCCTAATCTTTGGGTCCCCCTTTCCCTTTCCTCCATAAATAAGACTGTTCTCAATACACTTTCATTGCTCTAGATAGTTCATAAAGGTAGTAGGGCTTGTTATGTGCCCTTGAGTTGGAACCAACTCATAGTTGATCTTCCAGTAGATTTTTAGAGGCCATAAATCCCATGGAAGTTGCTGGTCTTTCTTTCATAAGGCAGCTTGGAGATTAGAATCTCCTGCCTTTGGATTGACCGAAATACTCCTTACACACTAGGCCACTAGAGCTCCTAAATAGCTTCATATATGTGAGATCATACAATCCATTGTGATTGACTGGCTGCAAATTGTTCTAGATATTTCCCAAATAATCCTTGATTTAAGATTAAACTCTGTCAAGCAGAATTCTAGATTAAGATTCAGAGTTATGTTTAGAGGCTGTGCAATGCCCAGGGAAATTCAGGTTGTATATTGATACCCTTCACCACAATTTTTTTCTAAATGTGAAGTCATATTGAAATGGGAAAGGAAACTTTGAAGGGTAAAAATTTAACAGAGGATGAAATGACATCTCCCCTGTGTGCCGGAGGATGTAAAGTCTGTTTATGAAAAGACTTCAGATGAATTTTAGCATGCCATGACTAGGGATGATAAAAAGAGGTTGGATGCCTTTAAGCTGTGGTGCTGGAGAAATACATGGAATATACCAGATTGCCAGGAGGACAAATAGGTTTGTCCTAGAGAGGATGAAACCAAGCGCTCCTTGGAGGCAAGGATTCTGAAGCTTCGTCTGACATAATTTGGGCATGTTGCAAGGAGGAATCAGTCCTTGGAGAGGGACAACATACTTGGAAGGGGGGAGGGACAGCATAGGAGAGGAAGACCCTGGATGAGATGGATTGATTCACTGATGGCAGGATGAGGGTAGGTGTGTCAGAGACAATAAGGTTGGCACAGGATAGAACAGGTTCCAGGGCTGTTGTACATAGGGTGGCTATGAGTCACAAGTGACTGGATAGCACATAACAACAACAAAAAACGGTGAACCCATGCCCCAATTCTCTTAATTTTGAATCTTCAAGCAGCAAGTAAAACAACTTGGGCCTTACAAAGCACCAAAATAAACAATCACTGCCCTGGAGTTGGTTATAACTCACATAGAGCCCCTATTGTCTTCTGAGGCTGTAAATCTTGATGGGAGGTGACTGCACACCTTTCTCCCTTGGACTGTCTTGTAGATCCAAACTTACTTCCATTTTGGTTAGCAGCCCCATATGTAATGTATTACACCACCTGAGCTCCTTTCACAAAGCGCAGATCGTCTCAAATTGGAAACAATTTTACCTAACCTTAGAGTTTAGTGTGCCATGAGCCAAAAATAAACTCTATGTATTTTCTCCCCCCCCCTTGTTGTGTATAGTCAAATTGTATCCCACTGGCACAGGTGGAAATTGCCCCTTCTTCTCCAGCAGAACATCTGGTGGATTTGAACTCTATTCCTTCAGGATTGTAGCTCAGCTTCTTGCTGCTAGGCCACCAGAGCTCCACAGGTTTTCTTTTGAGACAGAGATCTAAATGCTAGAGTGTTGTTGTTGTTAAGTGCCGTTGAGTCGCTTGCGACTCATAGCGACCCTATGAACAACAGCCCTAAACCCGTCTCTATCCTGTACCAATCGCACTGCCTCTGACACACCCATCCCGATTACCCCAGTAACTGAATCAATCCACCTCATAGAGGGTCTTCCTCTCCTGCGCTGTCCCTCCACTCTGCCCAGCATGATGTCCCTCTCCAAAGACCTGTCTCTCCTTACAACATGTCCAAAGTATGTCAGGCGAAGCCCCAGAATCCTTGCCTCCAAGGAGCAGCCTGGTTTAACCCTCTCTAGGATGAATCTATTTGTTTTCTTGGCAGTCCATGGTACATTCAGTACTCTTCTCCAGCACCACAGCTCAAAGGCGTCAATTCTTCTCCTATCCTCCCTAGTCATTGTCCAACTCTCTGATGCATAACAAGTGATTACAAAAACCATGGCCTGTATCAGGCGCACCTTGGTCTCCAGAGAGACACTGTTGCTCTTGAGTACTTTGGAGAGGTCCCTAACCGAAGACTTTCCCATCAAAATACGTTTTTGATTTCCTGGCTACTGGTGCCAAGAGTGTTGACCGTGGAGCCGAGCAAACTGAAGCTGTGAACAATCTCAATCTCTTCACCATCCATCCTGATGCTACCGATTGGTCCAGTAATGAGAATTTTTGTCTTCTTGACATTGAGCCTCAGTCCATACTGAAGGCTGCAGTCCTTGACCCTCTGCAGTAAGTGCTTGAGGTCCTCCTCAGTTTCAGCAAGCAGGGTTGTGTCATCTGCATAACGCAGATTGTTGATAGATCGTCCACCAATCCTAACGCCACGCTTCTCCTCATAGAGCCCAGCCTCTCGGATAATCTGCTCTGCACACAGTTTGAAAAGGTATGGAGATAGGACACATCCCTGGCGTACACCCTTCCCAGTTTTGAACCATGCAATGTTGCCCTGCTCTGTTCTGACTACTGCCTCTTGGTCCAAGTATAGGTTTCACATTAGCACAATTAAATGTTCTGGGATTCCCATTCTTCTCAGAGTCAGCCCCAGTTTGTTATGATCCACGCAGTCAAATGCCTTTGCATAATCAATGAAACACAGATAGCCATTCTTCTGGTATTCTCTGCTTTCAGCTAAGATCCATCTAACATCAGCTACAATATCCCTAGTACCACGACCCCTTCTAAACCCAGCCTGGACTTCTGGCAGTTCTCTGCTGATGTACTGTTCCAGTCGTTTTTGGATAATCTTCAGTAGAATCTTGCTTGCATGACACATGAATTTCTCTGAAATTTCTTGAAGCATAATCTCTTCAGAAAGTGTCATCTCCAGGAAAATCAACCTAAGACTTGTTTGGTGGAATTAGGCTTAAAAAGATTTGTGTAATGTTGGCAAACTGCCTTTGTCTTGTTATTGGCACTTTTCAAGGAAATATGGAGATGTTATGATAATCAATGTTCTTGAATCTTTTTATCTGCTGATTTAGAAATTTATCACTGGCTCAACCAAGTGTTTGGATTGAGTTTGTAATATGAATAGAGAAAGAAAACTAAGAAAGGAAACTTGCTAGATTGTCTGATACTGAAAGAACTCAATTACAGGGGAAGAGTTTGCTTCCATTTAGACTTGGGTGAGCATCCATAACCTTGTTGTTAAGATGTACACTAGTTTTTCTTCCTAAACTCAGGAAGTATAGACAGTTGATAAAATGGAACAATGAGTTGGCCAACTTATTGTGGTATCACAAAGTAAAATATTATCTGTCTTTGGACTTAAAGAACAAAGTCCATTCTTCATTGAGACCGTAGTTTATGAAAACAATTTACGGGAAAATTGTTTTCCAAACCAAGTATACAGTTTAGCTCCCATGTATTTGGTGACCTTTTTACTTTTAATGCACCAGAAAAAAAAGAAAAGTGATTTCAACATAGTCTTAAAGCAGATTGAAAAGTTAATCATTTAGACCACCAAAGGCTTGAGTTTATTTACTTGTTTATCTATTTTTTAATTTACTAGGAAAAAAATGGATTTAAGGGTTGTTTTGACTATAAATAAACCCAGACTAAAAATCATACCACCTGAAGTCAATATTCTACCTTAGCCGGGGTAATTACTACTGGGTGGGAAAGTGTCATGTTGAAAATTACTGCTGGGGTTAAAAAAAAAATGTTGGTAGAAGACCACACTTGAGATACATCCATTCTATTTTCATCTCAAAGTCTCTGGATGATAATTCGTTTATATGGAGAAAAAGTCTTTAAGGAAGCATTCAAAATAACAAACATCAATTAGAGTTTGTGCTCATAGGATGTCTTTCATCTTCAGCGCTTGGAGTGCTCTACAAACACTCATTAATCCTTCCAAATGGTGTTGCCAGGTAGAAATTAGCATCTCCCTTCCCACTGAGAAGGAAGTGAAGGTATCAGGAAACATTTCCTTCTCCAATATTTCACCTTTGGGTGGAGTTGGGATTGTTATTTCAATGTATAATTGCCATTTGAGAAAATGGGAGAGAATTGTGAATATTTTAGCAAAGTAAATATAGAAGGAATAGAGAAATGATTTAGCATTACAAAGAGTAACGTGGGCAATCTTGAAAACAAATTGTACCCTGGAATAGTGCAAACCGCTCTAAGTGAGAGATCACGTTGTATTGTAGTTGTTGTATGCTGTTAGGTTAGAACTGACTCATAGCTGATCCTTCAGCAGGTTTACGGAGATAGTAAATCATATAGCAGGAGATTGCCCACCCTTCTCCTGTATATTGTCTTGTTGTTGTTATGTGCCATTGAGTCGCCTGCAACTCATATGTACAACAGCCCTAAACTCTGCCATATCCTGTGCCAATCTCATTCTCTCTGACACACCTACCTCCATTTCCTCAGTAACTGAGTCAATCCATCTCGAGGGTCTTCCTCTCCTGCGCTGTCCCTCCACCCTCGCAAGCATGACATCCCTCTCCAAGGATTGGTTTCTCTTTGCAACATGTCCAAAGTATCTCAGACAGAGCTTCAGAATTCTTGCCTCCAACAAGCAGCCTGGCTTCACCCTTTCCAGGACAAACCTTTTCATTTCCTTAGCAGTCATGGTATATTCAATTCTCTTCTCCAACACCACAGCTCAAAGGCATCAATTCTCCTTCTATCATCTCTAGTCATTGTCCAGCCCTCCGATGCATAGCAAGTGATTGCAAAGACCATGGCCTGTATCAGGAGCACCTTAGTCTCTAGACTGACATCGTTGCATTTCAATACTTTAGAGAAGTCTCTAAGCGCAGACTTTCCCATCACAATACGTCTTTTAATTTCCTGGTTGCTGGGGCCAAGAGTGTTGTTTGTGGAGCCAAGCAAATTAAAGCTGTTCAATCTCTTCACCATCCATTATGATGCTGCCAATTGGCCCAGTGGTGAGGATCTCTATTTTCTTGATACTGAGCCTCAATCCAAACTGAAGGCTACATACAGTCCCTGGCCTTCCATAGCAAGCACTTCAGGTCCTCCTCAGTTCCAGCAAGCAGGATTGTGTCCTCTGCATAATGCAGATTGTTGATGTATACTGAGAAAATGATGCATATTGTCTTAGATGCACATAATTTTAAGTGGAGAAAATACTGTAGTTGTCTAACATTTCATTTTGCCTGAATCTGCTATTCTCACTCATGGAAATAGCAGTTAAGAAAAAGAACTATTTTCATAATAATGGTCCGATGCAGTATCTGTTCTCAAGAGACTGAGCGATTTCACTCAGCATAATGCTTTCTAGATACTTCCATGTTATATATAGTATTTTATGAAATTGTTATTCCTTAGAGCTGCATAGTGCTATGTTATATTAATGTTCCACAATTTCTCAATCTGTTTGTTGTGGGCATTTGGGCTGTTTCCACTTTCTAGTTATCGTGAATAATGCTTCTGTGAACATAGGGTCATAGCAGGGGGGAATAAAAGGAAAAGGGGGAATATCACCAGGATAGCAGAGATTGGTGAGTAGATGGAGGGAGGGAGTGTGAAGGAATAGGAGAGGTTCAACGGGAACTTGAAAAGATGGGGTCATAATAGGCATAGATCAGTACTAATTAAGAATATAAAATAGAGTGCATACAAATGATTGTATAAAACTCAATATACATAAGCAAAACACAGTGTAAATGAATTAATAAAGTTTAATGCACATGAATGAAACACAGTGTATATGAATGATAGTATAAATGTTAAAAGAAATGCATAATGTTAAAAGAAGTCCAGCTAGACATCAGGATTGGAGGAAGATTTATGAACAACTAGCAGCATGAAGAGGACACAATTTCATTTTCTGAAAGCAAAGAGGAATTGAAGACCTTACTGATGAAAATCAAAGATAATAGCCTTTAGTATGGATTATACGTCCACATAGAGAAAAGGAAGATTTTAATCACTAGATTAATATTAATAATTATATTAATAGTAATAGATTAATAGCAGTATCATGATAAAGGGAGAAAAGATTAAAATTGTCAGAGATTTATGTGGATCCAAATCAATATTCATGACAGCATCTGTCACAAAGTCAAACAAGATACTGCATTGAGCAAGCACATATGCTGCAGAAGATCTCTTTAAAAGCAAAGATGTCACCTTGAGGATCAGGGTGGACCTGACTCAGGCTATGGTATTTTCCATTGCTTCGCATGCATACGAAAGCCAGAGAATGAGCAAGAAAGAATAAGGAATAATTAATGCATTTGAATTATGATGTTAGCAAAGAATACTGAATATATCATGGATTGCCAGAAGAATGGACAAATTTTGGAAGAAGTAGTCAGGCTGCTCCTTGGAGGCAAGGATTCTGGGGCTCCGTCTGACATACTTTGGACATGTTGTAAGGAGGGACACGTCCTTGGAGAGGGACATTATGCTTGGTAGGGTGGAGGGACAGCTCAGGAGGGGAAGGCCCTCTATGAGGTGGATTGATTCAGTGACTGGGATAATCGGGATGGGTGTGTCAGCGGCAGTGCGATTGGCACAGGAGAGAGCAGGATTTAGGGCTGTTGTACATAGGGTCGCTATGAGTCGCAAGCGACTTGATGGCACATAACAACAACAACAACAATCAGAATACTCCTTAGAGGAGAGAATGGCACTTTTCTTGGCCATATTATCATAAGGGAACAGTCCCTGGAGAAGACATTATGAGTGGAAAAATATAGAGTAAGAAAGGTTTGCTGACACAATGACTTCAACAACAATAATTATGAAGATGGAGCTGAACTGGGCAGTCTTCCATTCTTTTATACTTGGGGTTACTATGCATTGGATAATACCTAACAACAACAATTTTTACAGTGAACATATTTCTTTCAGGAAATAGTATTTTAGTTACACTCTCGAGATATACCTCATGGAATGATACAAATTTGTTTGAATTTCTGTAAAAATGTTAGCATATTTTGAATCCAACTTCTATAAGCATTTGCATCCTCAGATTGAGGGCAAACATCTTCCTAGTAAAAACATTCCTCCGGTCATGGTGCTTTAGTCGACTTTACTTCAGAAACTTCTGTTCATGCCCCTTGGCTACAATTTAGTTGATTGCTTGGTTTATGCCCCCAAATTTATATATTACTGAGTTAGAACTTCTTGATTCCCATCGTTAGGAGAAAGAAGGCACAGATCCAAATTGCCTGAAAGGAGCTAACTAGGATTAGCTATCGAGGCAGAATTTCCCTATGACTTGTTAAGGTCATGAAAGATGGGATCATCTGACGGTCATGAAGAGCTGCAGGCAGAATGAAGGAACTCTATGTATTTCCTTATTTTGGTGAATGGCACCACAAGACACTCTGCTACCCAAAAAGAAACCTGGCACTTGTCCACGATTCCTGCTCATTCATCTCTAATTGGTCATAAAATCCTGTTGATATTACCTGAAGAACGATCCTTATGGCATTAGTTCAAACTTTCCTCATTTTTTCACCAGGCTTTTCGCAACATTGTCCTAACAGGTCTCTGGTTTCTCATCTTAGTCCACTTCAGTTATCTCCAAATTGCCACAAAAGTGATTTCCACAATATTATTGTTATTGTTAGGTGCTGTCAGGCTGGTTTTGATTCACTCTAGTCACTCTCCCTACAGCAAGCATTTGCAAATAATAAGTTGTTGATATTGTTTCTTCCAATTTTGATGCCGCATTTTTCTTCATTTAGCTCAGTGTCTCTAATTGTTTACTCAGCATGAATATTGAATAGATATGGAGAAAGAAAACAACACTGACATACTTTCTGGATTTTAAGTCATGTTCTGTTGGGATAACACCCGTTTGGTCTATGCATTAGGTTTCACATGGGCACAATTAAGTGTTCTGGGATTCTCATTATCTGTTATGATACACAGAGTCAAAAATCTTTGTATAATCAATAAGATACAAGTAAATGCACCATAACGATAAAGGTAAATAATCCAATAGAAAAATGGGCACAGGATATGAACAGACACTTCACCAAAGAAGACATTCAGATGGCTAACCAGCACATGACGAAATGTTCATAATCCTTAGCTCTAAGAGAGATGCAAATCAAAACAACTATGAGGTATCATCTCACCCCAGTAAGAATAGCAAAATTTTACAGAACAACAAGCAACAAATACTGGCGAGGTTGTGGAGAAACTGGAACCCTTATTCACTGTTGGTGGGAGTGTAAAATGATGCAACCACTGTGGAAGGCGGTATGGCGCTTTCTCAAAAAGTTGCAAATAGAAATTCCGGTTGACCCAGCAAGTCCACTACTGGGAATA
>NW_006399855.1:7985518-7989505 GCF_000299155.1 Elephantulus edwardii | reverse complement strand
GGGGGGAGACTGAGAAAGATGGGTTCAATAATGTATACTGCATTGAAACAGATGAGGGAAAAAACTGTTTAAAAGGGATATGTGACTAGGTATTTTTGTCATGATAGGAGTCCAGAGCGAAGGCTGCATAGTGGAGTGGACCTGGGGGGAGGGATTGTAAAACAATGAAAGAATTTTTCTTTTACTTTTTCAAGAAGATAGTGCACTAGGGGGGAGGGTTGGGAGGGGAGAAAAGTGCAACAATGAATGAACGGGGAAAAAACCCCAAAACAAATAAGCGATACAAGTAAATAAGTTTCTAGTCTTCTCTACTTTCACTCAAGATTCATCTGACAACAACAATGATATCCCTCATGCCAAGATCTCTTCTGAATCCAGTTTGAATTTCTGGCAGTTACCTGATGAAGTATGGTTCCAGCAATTTTTAAAATTATTTTTATTTATTATTTATTATTTTTTGCGGGTTTACTGTCGAATCAGATCCGACTGGTCCAGGAGGAGATTGCCCCTCCTTCTCCAGCAGAGGTTTTGGTGGATTTGAACCAGGTGTCTTTGGGATTGCAGTGCAGCTTCTTGCCACGAGGCTACCTGAACTCCCTGTTTCCAGTAACTTTTAAATCATCTTTTGAGATTTTACTTGCATGTGATATTAGTGCTATTGTTCAACAATTTTGACTTTTTATTGGATCAGTTTAATTTTTTAAATGATAACAAATATAGATCTCTTCTGATCAGTTGACAAGATAGTTATTTTTAATATTTCTTGGCATAGACTGATAAGCACATTTAGGGTGGCATCTATTTCCTGAAATACTTCAGTTGAAGTACCTTTGATTCATGGGGTCTTATTTTCTGGCAATATTATCAATACGATTTGGACTTCTCCCTTCAGTACTATTGATTCTTGATCATATGCTACTGCCTGAAATATTTCAGTGATAACTATTTTTGGTAGAGTGACTTTATATATTTCTTCTTCTTTTCATGTTTCTAGTATCATTAAAGATTTTTACCATTTGAGGCTTGTGTTTGTTTTCAGTCTTTTCAGCTTGAGAAATGCCCAGTACGTGCTCTTTTTTTATTTGTTTGTTTTCCAACTCCAGCTCTTTGCACATTTCATTGTAATACTTTGCTTTTTCTTCCTGAGCTACCTTTGGGAATCTTCTGTTCAGCTCTTTAACGTCAGCATTCCTTCTCTTTACTTTGGCTTCTTTTCATTCCAGTACATTCTTCTATTAGCCGTTTTGCTCTTTTCTTTCTTCCTCATCTTTGTAGTGAACCTTTTCTTTTTTTAAGGATGATGTCCTTTCACAACTCAGTCTGGTCTTCATTCACTAGTGTTTACCGCTTACAGAAAATGAAGAAAACTTAAAACACTTAACTGCAGAAGATCAAAGACTACAGACTTCAAAATAAGTTACATTTCAACATCAAGAGAATAAGAACAATAGCAACAACCATGTACAATAAAACCATGTACAATAGCATGAAATATAGCTTGATCCTATAACTCCTGCACAGGATTGAGCCCTTGTTGTAACCACTGTGTCAGTCCATCTTATTAATGGTCTTACTCTTTCTCCCTGACTCTCTACCAAGTATAATATGCTCCACAGGCTGATTCCTCATAATTTCATCAAAGTATATAAGATACAGTCTTGCCATTCTCTCCTTTAAGGAGCATCCTGACTGTCCTTCTTCTAAGACAGATTTGTTTATTCTGGCAGTCCATGGTGTATTCAATATTCTTTGCTAACACCATAATTCAAGTGCACAGATTCTTCATTTGTCTTCCTAAGTCTTTCTCTGGTTTTCACATACATGTCAGGTGATTGTAAACACCATATCTTGGGTCAAATCCACCTTAGTCCTCAAGGGGACATCTTTACTTTTTTATCACTTTTTAGAGATCTTTTGCAGCATATGTACTTGGTCAGGGTAATATCTTTTTTGACTTCTTGACAGATGTTTTCATGGACATTGATTATGAACCCAAGTAAAATGAAATTGGTGACCATTTCAGTATTTTCTCCCTTTATAATTAGGATGGGTGTATCAGAGACAGTGCAATTGGCACGGGACAGAGTAGGGCTGTTGTACATAGGGTACAGTAAAATCTTGCTTTCATGTGAAATCAGTGAAATTGTTCATCATATCAAATCTATTCTTGAAATGGCGTATACTTTCAGATGGGATCTATTTAAGGTAATACTATAACTATCATGCACTTGAGCTTACTCTTGAACAATGAATAAGAATGAATATTAATTGAAAATTTAAAGATGAACAATTGATGGCCTACTCCACAGTCATTCCCTGACTTTGTTTTGATTGATGATAACTGAGCTTCCCCACTGTCTCTTTGTACAGATGCAATTGATTTGACTCCTGTTTTACCATATGTACAGTTGCCATTTATACAAATGAAAGAGTTGAGTGATGAACACATTGTTGATTTTGCAAAGTTCTGTCATGTGATAACTAATTAACTGGTTGTCATTAAGTCAGAACCAATTCATTACCTGCTGTCCAGGGAGGTTTTCAGGGGCTGTAAATCACATAGGAGAGATTGTCCATCTTTTCTTCATGGAGTAGGTGATGGGTTTGAACTGCCTTCCTTTGGTTTGACTGCACAACTCTTTAAGCTACCAGAGTTTCCTTATCACACCCTGTTGTTGTCGTTCGGTGCCATCAAGTCATAGATGACTCATACTGACCCTATGAACAAAAGGCCTGAGCACTGTTCATAGAGTTTCCAGAGGCAAGCCATTTCGGAAGTGGATGCCGCTCCTGCTTCCAATACCATGCCCCATCCAGTATTATTTCTATAAACAAGGCACTACTTTCTAGCTACTAATTCTTCTTAGTTTCCAAAGACAGTGAAAATATGAACATACACTCCCCTGTAGAAATAGTCAATGTTGTTATGTGCCATTGAGAATGGATTTCTAACTTACCCTCGAATGGATTTTCAGAGGCTATACGTTGCTTGGGAGATTTCCCATCTTACATTTGCAGAGCAGCTGGTGGATTTGAACTGCCTGACTTTGAGTTGGCTGCATAGCTCCTCATCCACTAGACCATCAGAGGTCTCTAAACTTTCAGTAAGCTTCCCATTATCTTCATGATATACTAAAATGATCCCCAAAGATGTCATGATAAGGCATATTACGATTTGCTCTGGGTCAATGTGTTTTAGCTTCGTCTCTTATCACTCAGCCCTGTGGTCCATATTTTAGCTGAACAAGTTCTCTCTGATTATCTTGTGCCTTCTGGCTTTTCTGCTTGCTTCAATTGCCACCTCCTTCAGAAAGTGTTCCTTTGATCTCTTACTCTGAAATATGAGAGACAATCTCTTTTATTTGCCCCAGTAGCACCGGTGCTGTATCAAAGCGTTTACTGCGTATAGCCACATGTGTCTTTTTCCTTCCCCAGTAGAATGTGAGCCCTTTAAAAGAGAGAGAATGAGTCGTTCATCCTAAAAGCTCTGCCTAAGCAAAATGTATAATACTTCACAATGAAAGTTCACAAAATTAGTCATACAAGAACTTAGAATATTTTTTTGTTTGTAGAAAAGGCTCAGAAATTGTTGTGTCATAGTTCATATTTCTAATTCTGTATTTAGGGAGCTCTGGTGGTTTAGTGATAAGGAGTTATGCTGCCAACTCAAAGGCATACGATTCAAATCCACTAGCTGTTCTGCAGGAGAAAGGTGGACAGTCTCCTACCATGTGATTTACTGCCTCTGAAAACCTGCTAGAGGATCAGTTATGAGTCGATTCTGACTCAGAGGTGCTTATCAACGTAACAGTGCTGCGTTTTGCTGAATAATAGCTTGACACTTCTATTGGTGTGTAGTTTAACATTCCCAGGTACATTTTTATGGGCTACTTTTTAGATGCACAATTTCTGTTTGTGAGAGTCCTAAAGAACACAATTTAATTTCTACCTTGAATCAGTTGTTGTTGTTGTTGTTATGTGCCGTCG
>NW_006399855.1:7962933-7984458 GCF_000299155.1 Elephantulus edwardii | reverse complement strand
GACCAGTCTCTTCTGGCCATGTGTCCAAAACACATGAGATAGAGCTTCAGAATCCTAGCCTCCATGGAGAAACTTGTTTTCACCCTCTTCAGGACAGATCTATTCATTTTTTTGGCTGTCCATGTTCAAGACTCTTCTCCAGCACCACAATTCAAAGGATTTGTCTCCTGTCATCCTTAGTCATTGTACAGCTCTCTGACGCATAACAAGTAATTGCAAAGACCATTAATTGGATTAGGCTCACCTTAGTTTCTAGACTGACACTGTTGTATTTCAGTACTCTGGAGAGGTCCCTGACAGCAGATTTTCCCAGTGCAATTCGTCTTTTGATTTCCTGACTGCTGGTGCCAAAACCAATATTATTTAATTGATTCCTCATCTATCCTAGTAGAAATGATTTTCCTGTATCTAACTCTGCATGCTTATAGCTGTGCCTGGGTTATATAGCCAACAGCTCACAGACAACTCATTCAAACCCATCTTGCATGATTACTTTCTTCTTCTGATTGATCGACAGTGAGGTGGACTCTTTGCTTCCCCTGGGACTATGTCACAGTCTACAAATGATCCCTTTAGCTTGCATCCTACTGCTAGCCCATGTTCTTGGTAATAATTTTGTGGTCAATTACTGAGATTCCTAAATGAGGTACAAGTCTCAGGGGGCAAATGCTATTAGAGCACTTGTGAAAGTTATTAAATATGCATATGGAATATATGACTTTTTATTGGAGACAATGTGTTTTGACAGTGTTACTGTGCTAATATTTAGAATTGTTTTAGGATATAGTTAGTGCATCTCCACTATAGATCACCCTTTATTCCTCTTTCTCCCAGCTGCTCCAGCCTCTGCAACTACATTGTTCTCAGGCAGACTTCTATTATCTGTAGTACTTTTGAGTTAAAAAGAAGATAGTTCAGGAGTCATTTGCTCATGTTTCCATGAGATCAGTTGGACCACATGTACAGAAAAGAAAAATCTTCTATTTTTTTTTTAAGAGAATGAAGCCTTTATTTCCTTGTTTCACACAAAGCTGGCAGAGTTGGTGGCTTTTTGGTTTTCAGTTAAAGAGACCAAATCCCATATCCTCCTCCGACTCCTCTGACTCTTCCTTTGCTTCCACCTTGGCTGGGGCCGCAGCAGCAGGAGCAGTAGCGTAGTGGCTATGGCCTCAGGGGCAGCAGTCACAAATGCAGATGGATCAGCCAGGAAGGCCTTGACCTTTTCAGCCAATGGGAAGGTGTAGTCAGTCTCCACAGACAAAGCCAGGACTCGCTTGTACCCACTGATGACGGAATGTGGTATTGAGGCCACAGTTGGATAACCAATCTGCAGACAGACACTGGCAACATTGCGGACACCCTCCAGGAAGTGGGTATGTAGAGTCTCCTCTTGTGATGTCAACCACTTCAGGATTGTAGATGCTGCCGTTGTCAAACACCAGCTGG
Organism: Elephantulus edwardii; assembly: GCF_000299155.1. NCBI lineage: Eukaryota > Metazoa > Chordata > Mammalia > Macroscelidea > Macroscelididae > Elephantulus > Elephantulus edwardii. Next base: position 7,983,012 of record NW_006399855.1, on the reverse strand, counting down.
ATGATCGGCTCGAAGGAGAAGGGGGAGATGTTCAGCATGTTCAGCAGGGTGGCCTCACCGGCTCCCACCTTTTCTCCAGTCTTCAGCTGCACATCACTCAGGATTTCAATGGTTCCTCTGTAGTTCTTAGTGGTGATGCCCAGAGCCTGGAATAAGGAGGTCTTCTCGGGGCCCAGACCAGTGCTCTGGGCTGGCACGGTAACCTCACACGGAGCAATGGCACCAGCACGGGCAGCAGCTGGCATCTTTTTGGCCAGCAGCATGTCCCTGATCTCAGTGAGATCCTCTTTGGTGAACACAAACCCCACATTTCCCCGGAGGTGAGGCAGCAGCTTCTCCAGGTTGATGTCCAGGTGGCCCCGGATGGCCTTGAGCATCATGTTGTTCTTGCCCATCAGCATCACAGCCCTCCCGTGGAGGGACATGCGGATCTGCTGCATCTGCTTGGAGCCCACATTGTCTGCACACACGATGAAGCATTTCGGATAATCATCCAGAAGTTGAATGATCTTAAGGAAGTAGTTGGACTTTCAGGTCTCCCTGTCTTCCCTGGGCATCACTGCGGTGCGTCAGGGATTGCCACACGGGGTTTAAAGACGATGCCACTCTCACGAGGTCGCCTGGCGAGAGAAGGGCCTATGGTTTTTTTATTAAATCCAAATCTTCTAACAGGACAACTAATGAATGGGTTTGGCATCAAGTTCTGTCAAAAGGAGAATGCTTGGATAATGGCAGAGCTGTGATTCTCAGAGTTTTTAGGAATCCTATTTTTCTCCTATGTGCTTGTCTGCTCTGAAATCCAGATATACAACAAAAAAGTGCCACACTATTTGAAGTAAAGAAAGGCTCTAGTTTTTGAGTTTTTATAGGTGTTACAAAACCTATGTGTCAACAGATAAAGGATTTTTTTCCCCCCCAAAATGAATTCCGGTATTCTCGAGCACTGTGATTCCATGTGTACAAAATACTATAGTAATCATTTGAAGTTAATTCAGGTTACACCTCAAAGAGTAGTTCTTATTTATTTGTTAGCTTTCTTAGTGATTGAATCAAATAATCTCAAGTGTTAGGATTATTTGATTAACAGTTAGTCTGAAAACCATCAGTTTTGCATTTCTTTAATGGGACATACAAGATTTACATGAACTTGGATATTTCAAATGACAAGACTGGATATTGCAATATAATTTCTCATAAGATACCCCAGAGAATGTTGTAGAGTAGTATTTTAAATTTGCTTTATACTTGACACAAAATCTTTAAGAATTTATTTATTTACTTATATGGAAAATGCTCTTCTGCAACAAACAAGAAGGAAGATGAGGTTTTACAAGAAATCTAATATATAAGAGCTTGTATTTTTGTGTAATAGAGTTTATCAGAGTTTATGCTATTTAGTTTCCATCTGTGGTCTCAAATAAAAAAAAAAATTCAAACCCATTGCCCCTGAATCGGAATTGACTTGGAGCTGATCTTCCAGCAGGCTTTCAGAGGCTGTATTGTGTGGTAAGAGTCTGTCCATCTTTCTCCCACAGAGGCGCTGGTGGGTTTGAACCTCCAGTGAGGCATGCCTTTGAATTAGCAGTGAAATTCTCCATGGACTCTGCTGCAAGTTCCATAAAGCTGGGTAGATTTACTAAAACTTTACTTCATTAGATTTCCTTAAAATAAAGATGGCAAAATTTTTTTAAAATTAAATTTTCTTATATCATGGCTGATGATACACATATAAAGGAAAGAAACTATTCAAGAAATCTAGGAAGTATCATCTATAATTATCTCAGCATTTTAGACAAGTTTCTTTCAGCAGATTTTCTCAATTTCTTTAGCTATTGGTGCAGTGAAAAGTAATATATCTTTAAGATAGTTGAATCATGTATTAATACTTGCTAGGCACCCTTGAACAACTTCTGATTCATAGTGATACACACCCAACAGAATGAAACACTGCCCAGTTCTGGCCCGTCCTCACAATTATGGCTAAGCATAAGCCATTGAAGTGACTTTTTCAGGTTCTTCTCAGTGAGGGTCTGCCTCTTTGATTGTACTGTCCTAGCTGGTAAGGAGTTGTTCTGCTAGTCCAAAAGAGGCACCTTTCTCATGGTTTAATACACCTGCTGCTCTAAGAGGGAAATTTGGAAAATCTTTTCCAGAACAATTTAAAGCCTTGAAAAGCCTGACGGAGGCTCAGCTCTGGGAACTTCCGATTCGACAACAGTGAAAGACAGAGTCTTTATTGCATACTCACCATGGGCACTGGCCTAAAAAAAAATAAATTACATACATCACCTCATTAAACCCTCCCAATATTAAACACAGTGATATATTATTCCACCATAAAGAGAAACAGTTTTGATACATGCCACAGCATGTATGAACCTTGAAAACAACATGCTGCATGAAGTCAGTCAGTCATAAAGGAACAAAGCCCTGGTGGCATAATCCACAGTATGTTGCACTGCTAACCAAAAAGCCACACATCTTGAGCTATTTGAATCCACTAGTAGCTCCTCAGGAAAAAAGATGGACAGACTCCTGCCTTATGGTTTACAGCCTCTGAAACCTGATGGAGGGTTGACATGAGACATGAATTGAGACCTACTGGACATGTATTGTGTGATTCTATATACATGAAATATCTAGGGGAAGCAAGTATGTCAAATTGTATTCATTGCTGTCTGAATCAAGCAGGAGAGAGGGGAAAATGGCTGAGTGCTGGGGGTGGGAGAGTGGAGACCCTGAAATTCTGTTAAGGGGGATAGTATAATGTGGAAATGGATATTTATAACTGGGCAATACAATGGACATTAATGTCACTTAATTTTACACAGGAACAATGTTGAAGTAGAAAAGATTTTGTTTCATTTATATTTGGCATGAACACCATAACAGAACAATGGCGGGGGAAAGCCCCTCTTTCAATATCTAAAAAAACAAGAATTGGAAGAATTTACAAAATTTGTCCAATGACACCAGTTTCTAAGTTAGGAGGTAGGACTCAGTCTCTGTGAGATAATGCTTTGCTTTTTACTTTTAGGCTATTTTTGGAACTAAGAAGGCTCTCAACAATCACTGAGTTTCACTTATTTTTTGCAGAGGAAAAGATGGTAACTTTGAGGAATGAATGAGTCTCCTGAGGTGATTCAGTTTATTAGTTTTATAGGATGAGATCTGGAGCTTAGGCTTCTTCACTTCTAGTTTAGTGCTCCAATAAGGAGAAGAAATATCCATTCCATTTACTTACTGCTGGAGTTTTGATTTTCAATGTGCCATCATGAACTTGAAGGCTATGAGCAGGCAGCATTCCACCTACCGGTGCTGTGGTGGCCATCATGGCTGCTGTACTGGACAATGCGAGTAAGCTGGCCGGATGGGCGCTGTTACACTCAAGGCACTTACAGTAAAATTTGAAGTTTTCTGCCAAGACTTTCTTAAAAAGCTTGCATCTTAATACCTATCCTCAGCCTCAGAACAAAAACTCCAAGAAGGATTACTGCAGAATCTCTGCAGACTCTAGATCTGTGGTGACTGAGGACCTAAAACATGGCAGATCTGGTGCAAGCTGAGCTGTAAATACAAAGTGCCAGGCGTACCAGATTTGGAAGACTCAGCACAAACACAAGCACAAAACAGAACAAACAACAAAAATAAAAATAAATTAACCCCCCCCCCCGAAAAAACCCCAATTTTTTACATTGAGAGCATATTGAAGAAGAAATATTGGGTTAAAGAAAAGAGATTATTGAACATAGGTTCTTTTTCCTTTTTTCTAAGACGTGGTTCTTAGAAAATGTAGAATTGACATTAAATGGCTTGCAAATTAATTCCTCTGGACAGCACTGCTGTAGAAGTATATGGTTTGGGTTTGAACTCCATCTCTGCAACCTTTGTTGTTGTTTATTGGTGAGTCTGGGCTAATCTTCCAGTGGGTTTTCAGTGGCAGCTAATCGAATGGAAGGATGTTGCCCATTTTCCTCCCACAGAGCAGCTGGTGGATTCAAATCATCACATACTTTTGTGTTGGTAGTGCAATTCTTTACCACTTAGCCACCACAGCCCCTTCTTGCCACCATTGTGTTGGATAATGTTGGGAAAGTTATTTAACTTCTATGTGCCTCATCTTCCCCATATAAATACAGGAGTAATAAGGTTGTTATTGTGTATTGTCAAGTCAGAACCCACCCATAGGTGACTCTCTAATGGCTTTTCAGAGACAGTAAATCACATGGGAGATAGTCCATCTTTCTTCCGCTGAGCAGCTGGTGGATTCATACCACAAACTTTTGGATTGGCAGTGTAATTCCTTACCACTAAGCCACCAGAGTGCCCTTGGGAATAATCATATTGCTGTTGTGTACCATCGAGTGGGAACAGACCCATAGCTGACCCCCCCAGGGGTTTTCCAAAGATAGTTAATCACACGGGAAGAGATTGCCCATACTTTTCCCACAAAGGAGCTGGTGGATTCCAAACATGTGCCTTTGAGGTTGCAACACAACTTCTTGCCACTAGGCCACCAGAGCTTGTTATGTGCTGTCGGGTTAACTCTGACTCTAACTCTAACTCTAACTCTAACTCTAACTCTAACTCTAACTCTAACTCTAACTCTAACTCTAACTCTAACTCTAACTCTAACTCTAACATAGCAACCTTATATACAACAGCTCTGAACTTTGCTCTATCTCGAGTCAGTTTCATTATCTCTGACACACCTACACCATTTTACCTAGTCACTGAATCAATCCATTTCATCTAGGGTCTTCCTTTTTTGCACTGTCTCTCCACTCTTCCAACTATGACATCTCTCTCCAAAGACTGGCCCCTTCTTGCAACATACACAAAGTATGTCAGAAGAAGCTTCAAAATCCTTACCTCCAAGGAGCAGCCTGGTTTCACCCTCTCTAGAATGGACCTGTTTGTCCTTGTAACAGTTCATGGTATATTCAGTACTCTTCTCCAGCACCACAAATTGAAGTGATTTACTCCTTTTCTATCATCTTTAGTCATTGTCCTGCTCTCTGATGTATAGTAAGTAATTGTGAAGACCATGTCCTGGATTAGGCTCATTTAGTCTCTAGATTGACATCATTGCTCTTCAGTACTCTGGAGAGGTCAATAACAGCAGATTTTTCCAATGCAATTTGTCTTTTGATTTCCTGGCTGCTGATACCAAGAGTGTTGATTGTGGAGCCAAGCAAGCGGAAGCTGTTAACAATCTCAATCTCTTCACCATCTATCATGATGCTACCAATCAGCCCAACATCTTTGTTTTCGTGATGTTGAGCTTCAATCCATATTGAAGGCTGCAGTCCTTGACCTTCTGCAGTGAGTGTTTCAGGTCCTCCTTAGTTTCAGCTAGCAGGATTGTGTCATCTGCATAACTTAGGTGGTTGATGAGTCTTCCTCCAATCCTGATGCTACATTTCTCCTCACAGTGCCCAGCCTCCCAGGTAATCTGTTTGAAAACACTATGTATAAGAGAGCACACTTAGACTATCAGATATTACAACTGAGGCTGAGCCCTCAAGTATGAAAACACAAAGGAGGAGGAACAGTTGTAAGCAGACACTAGTGACTGGAACATGGAATGTGAGAATCATGAATGTAGAAGAATCGGACATTGTTAAAAAAGAAATGCAATGTACAAATATTGACTTACTAGGTATTGGTGAAATGAAATGGACTGGCATGGGACATTTTGAGTCAGACAATCATATGATCTAATATGCTGGAGATGAAAAGGTGAGGAAAATGGGTTCACTTTCATAGTTAAAAATAATTTCTAGATTTGTCTTGAGATACAATGTTGGGAGTGACAGGATAATATTCATATGCATACAAGGAAGTCCAGTGAATACCACGGTCATTCAAAAATATGCACCAACAACTAGAGCCAAAGAGGAGGAAATAGAAGTTTTCTGCCAACTTTTGCAGTCAGAGTTTGATCAACATGCAGTCAAGATGCATAAATAATAATGGGTGACTGGAATGCAAAAGTTGGGAACAGAGAAGAAGGATCAGTAGTTGGAAAATATGGTCTTGGTGATAGAAATGAAGCTAGAGATAGAATGATAGAACTTTGTACAATGATTTATTCATTGCAAATACTTTTTTAAAAGGAGAAAATAACTTATAATCATTTTTTCACATGATTCATATGTCGAAATTTTTAAATGGCTGTGTTAGCAAATACGTTTTTAATGAAACATAAATGCAGACTGTACACATGGATTTTAACTGATGATATACTTAGGAATCAGATCGATTACTTCTGTGGGTAGAATCACTAGAGCTCCCTAGGAAATAATAATAGGAATGCCTCAAAGAGTAAATTAAAGTAAGCTAAAGGCAAAATGCTAGGGACATTCTGGGTTCATAGTAAAAAACTACAGAAATGTTTGTTAAAGAAAAGAAATGTAATAATTTTTATTATGGGAAAATGACTGCTTTTAAATTTTACCCTTAACAATTTTTGCTAAAGATGAATACTTATGTAGGATTTTTTCCCCTTCCTGATGGTAATTTACTTTGATAACTTACTTACTTTAACAATCTGTGTATATCTATAATAAAGGTAAGGATTTCGATTGGTTAGGCAATATTGTTAGGTGTTGTCAGGTGATTTTTAAGTAGAGCCATCCCATAAGTTTTCCTAGGCTATAATTTTTAGAGGAGTGGATGACCAGGTGTTTATTCTGAGGAGTTGCTGGGTGGGTTAGAACTGCCAACCTTTCAGTTAGCAAGTGAAAGCTTAACCATTAAGCTTCCAAGGCCTTTTGCATCCTTCTAAAAATAACATCCATTTATGGCTAATTTAGAGTAATTTGAGATGATCTAATAAATTATTGGTCAGAGATGAAGTTGTTGTTATGTGCCATTGAGTCAACTATGACTCATAGTGACCCTATGAACAATGGCTCTGAACTTTGTTTTATCCTCAGCCAACTTCACAATCTCTGTCACACTCAAACCCATTGCCACAGTCACTGTGTCGATCAGTCTCATCCAAGGATGAAATAGTATATGCAACTAATTGGTGAATAAGTCTGTATCTGTACTTAAAATTATTAAGTGGGTGAAGAATTTGCATATAGAAGAATTGTTGACTGTGTTTTGGCAAATAGATTAAAGACTGGAACCAAAATGTCAGGACATTGCTATGAACAATGACATGGAACAAATCCATGTTAAAGACAGGAAAATAAGTCAACCTCTGAGAGTTTAGGGGCTTAATTTGAAACAACTAGCAGCAAGATTTTTTTCCTTATAATTAAGATCATCACCTTCCTTAACGGTTTTCTTGCTCTCATGGAACTTAAATTCTAGTGGGAAATATTGGGAATAAATGCATAAGCAAATATATATATAAATATATATATATTAGAATGACAAAAGCAAGACAGGATGATATGGTAAATGCCATTTGAAATGGGGGGAGGGGTGTTTTTGTGAAGGTGACAAACTGAGCCCTAGGTGTTGAGGAGTCAGCCAAAGCTGAAACTTTTTAGAAGCAGAGCTGATAATTGTTTATGAATTAGATATGAATTTAGGAAGGATATCATCAGGCATTGTTATGATTGGATATGAGTGAGAGAGTGGACTCAAAGATAATCCCTATATTTTTAGCTTGATCAAAAGAGTAGATGATCTTTTCATTAAAGGAGCTGGCTACCTGGAGAAGATATGCTATGAAGAGAAAAGTGAGCATTGCCTTTTGGACACATTTGGCTTTGGACATCTTTGAAATAGTCAAGTGGCAATATCAGGATTCTGTTGCATCTGTGGATCTTAAGCTCATGAGGGAAACCAGGGTTAGGGCTTAAGTTTGGAAATAATAGTCATAATGGTGATATTTAAGATTACAGGGCTAAAAAGAACAACCTGGAAAGTATGCAGAGAAAAGAAGAGCATTAGGACTTCTCTGGTTTAAATCTCTTTTGAGAAGTAGTGAAACATCCTACACCCCTGTGAGAAGGAAGGCACAAGAGAGAAGCTCAGCGCTAGAGGTTTCAGTTGACATTGTCTTTCTTTCATCTCTTCATAGCTGACTTGTCAGTGGCAGCACATAATGAAACCTCCAAGTTTGTTAACGATGGCTGAACCTTCTTACTAGCAAAACATTGAAAAAAAGACCAGGGAGAGTGCATGACAACATAAATGGATAGAAACTCAGCAGAAATGCTGGGTGTGCAAGAGGAAGTTAATGAACCAAGGAAGACAATCCAAGGTTTACAGAATCTTTGATTCTGTATACTCACTTCCCAATCTAGACAGTAGTATTGGTGGTAGATAGATATTTAGACATAAGAGTCATATACAAGAATATATATATATATATATATATATATATACATACATACATACATACCATTATTCACACATTGTCAAGTGGGTGGGATGGAAAAAAGTTTGTTTCCTGAAAGCTTTGTGTAGTTGAAATTACCCAATAAATGGAGAAGGTCCTACAAGGGCAAGGTACAAGCACTGAGGTGTAATTTTCGTTATATTGCTGTGTATACTGTCGAGTCAGAATTGACCCATATCTGACCCTCCAGAGGGCTTTCAGAGGCAGTAAATAACATAAGAGGAGCTTGCCCATCTTTCTTCCATGGAGCAGTTGGTAGATTCAAACCACGTACCTTTGGATTGGCAGCACAATAACTCACCACTGAGCCACTAGAACTCCCTAGTTAAATGTTCATGGGGATGTTTTTAAAGTTTTAGGTATTATTACTATTTGGATTGTTTTTGTTTTTTGAATTGCTTAATTAGTTCTGATGTGATTGTGTAGATATATTCCCAAATGTTTACCCCTTCTAACAGATAAATGAAGAATATTTTATCTTTTACAAAGAATACAGAATTACTAAAAACATCATTAGAAGCCAACCATTAAATACTTACTTGTTTCTTAAATTCATTTGGAGAGTTTCTCCCCCAAGATACATAGTACATGCTAATGTATGTTGGTTAAGTAAATGAATGAATGGTATCAGTAGGAACAATTTTGCTTGGGCATAGCATTTGCTCTATTAGATATAAGAACATTAGGATGTATAAATGAAAACAAACAGAACAAAACTCAGACTAACAAAAAACTCTAGCACAAATATTTAAAAAGTAGTATAAAATAAACAGAATTTTTAAAAAACCACATTAAATTTGAGCTCAGGAGAAAATGCCAATAGTATCATGACGAATTAAAGAAGCACCTCTGGAACTGAGCTTGCCAAACTGGCGAGAATGTTCTTGCTGTTTTCTAATATGGCAGAAAAGTGTTCCTGTATGAGCTGGATTTCAGAAGCTTCTTGAATAAACATCTAGTTAACATTATTTTATTTTCTGATTTGGTAACTGATTTCTAAGAATTGAGTTATATTGTCCTGCTGTCAACTCTTCTTGGATGGATTCATGTTTCTGTTTCCTCACTGAAATCTTTGTTGATCTGCTAGTTGTAAATTCTTTCTTTTCACCATAATCACATATTTGGATTTTGGCTATCCTAATGCTATATCCTGTTTTCTGTTTTTACCTTATGATTACCAGTTCTTTATTGGTCAGTGGCCATTCAGGTTCTCTGTGTGTTAACCTGTGATAATAACACCTCTTAAAATTTACATAGCACTTTATCTCAGAAGAGATCAAAGTGTTTTGTAGACAGTATCTTGTTAATCTTCTATACATCATTGTAGAGTAAATAGAAAATAGCTATTATTATCTCTATTTTACCCAAGAGGAAATGGAAGCTCAAAGAGATTAAATGATCAGTTCCCTTTAGAAATTATTAAGTGGCCTTAGATTGGAGCCTGGGTATACTGGTCCTGTCTTTTTTGTAGTACTATAATGGAAGCAGGAGTGGCATCTACTTCCTAAACAACATGTCTCTGGAAACTCTATGAACTTTGATAAATAGTCATAGTTGTAGAGGGGCTGCAGGTCTTTTGTTCATAGAGTCGCTATGAGTTGTGCTCAACTCAAAGGCAATCAACAACACAACAAACATGTAGAAAGATAAGAACACCAGATTTTATTTTTCTATTTTTCTCTCTCATTAGATTTATAGAGGTTTTTTTTTTTGTATTTTGCCTATTGTCTTAGATGATGTTTATTTATTAGTTGTTTATAGTATGGGCTTCTAAGTTGCATGTGAGAGTAGACAAGGCTTCCTCTGGATTTGGGAAATGCCTGAGAGAGGAGTGTTCCTTTGTAACAAAATGGTTCAAACAAGAACAGAGGGATAAGTGCGGTCCGTTGCATCTTTATGACTCTTTGATGTAGCATTCTTAGGTGAATTTCACTGAGTGAGTACACACATGGCTGAGACATTGAATGGAAAACTGTGTGTTCCATGGATTGAGCTCTAGCTGTTGGCAATGAACTCTAGCTAATTATCATTGCTAAGTTACATTTTTGGAAAAATCCAAGACCTAGTTTTCCTGGAGACTTTTAAAACAGGCTCAAAGTAGGAGTTTTTATCTTGAAGAGTTTTATTGACCGTTCTGAAACTCCCTTGTGCAAGAATGATGAAGCCCAGGTATGTGTAGCGTAAGGTGTGGTCATTACACAGTTGCCAAGTGAGACTTGCCTTTTTTTCTCTCGAAGTTTTGTTGAGACTTGGGCAATCATGATTTGGTTTTTTTCCAGGCTGATCTGCAATATGCTCCTTAAATGATTTCGTAGGTGCTTTGGTCTGAGCAACCCTTTTAACTTAAAAGGGCCCAAATGAAGTATCCCCCAGAAGATCTTTGGAGAATGATATTCATAGTCATTCTGGAATAGAAGAAGGAAAATTTCCTAATTCTTGCATGAGCATCTTGGAGGCTTCTGTTACAGGTTTAGGTTTATATCTGTTGAAGCGCAAATAACTGGGTTGATTGTTTAGTTAGATTAAAAGAAAATTCAAGCTGCGGAGAGAGTGGGTATGTCAGGTTGGCTCCATAGTCAGCTATGAACAGAATGGTAAGCTCATAGAATTTCAAATTAGAATCCGTGGGTTTGAGAACTGGCTCTGCCGCTGTCCTTGGCAAACTACTTAGGTCTTATAAACCTCAGTTTCTTCTTTTTATAAAATGGGGATTCCTGTACTACTTACTGAGCAGGAATGAGAGGATTAGATGATGCAGAATATGCAAAAGTCCCTCGTAAACTGGCAAACCAGTATGTGAATCACTGAGGATATCTGTAGAATGAGGATAAAGATGCCTAGTATGTAAACATTTTTACAAAGACTGAATGAGATAATTTATCTAAGACTCCTAACATTACACATGGCAATAAAAAAATTATTTCCTTCCTTGTTTTCTACTTAAGTCTCAGACACTTATTTTTCTTACCTCCATTTCCTCTACTTTTTGACTTTGAAGGAAAGTTAGAATATGTAATTGGGTCCCTGTCTTGGATTGGCTCTGAGTCCATTTTGATTGATTGTGAGTCCCCTTTCTTTTGGGTTTCTGAGGCTATACATCTTTATGGGAGGAGACTATGCTATCTTTCCACTTCAAATTGATTGGTAGATTTAACTCACTGATGTTTTGATTATCAACCCAATACGTAATGCACTATGCCTGCTATCACTCCTTTGGGTTGATCTTTATGTATTGTCATTGTCTTTTGATTACTCACATCAGTTGAAGCGTTACTTCTCTTTTCTGAATCTTCACATTTTCAGTTCCCATGTAACTCAATTTCCTTCCTTAGAGACTCCTACTTAGTTGCTAATCCCTCCTTGCAGTCTTTCCTAGCACTGTTGCAGTCAGTCATTCTTTCTTTTGTGTGCCCACAACACATACAGATTTTTTTTTTTAAAAACCACGGTATTTAGCCAAATCCATGATGACAGAAATAATTTCTATTTTTTAAAAATTTATTATTTTGTGTGTGTGTACCGTCAAATTGGATCGGACTGGTACAGGAGGAGATTGCCTCTCCTTCTCCAGCAGAGCATCTAGTGGATTTGAACCGTGTACCTCTGGGAACAGAAATAATTTTTATTTATTTTTGAGTATTTGTGGTGTTATCCTAAAAGCTGGTTTTTTTTTTTTTGTTTTTTTTAAGCCATTAGCCCCTTCTGGTCTCCATCTACCTTAACTGCATACACATGATCTTGTCAATCAGCATAGTCTTGCAAATAACCAACAGCTGTGGGGCTAAAATAAGCGAAAGAGTATTTCCAATGTAGGGCAGCAAGATTTGGGGCTAGCAAGACTTAGTGCAGCAAGACTTGAGGAAGACTAGAGCAGACCTTGATGGCGAAATTCTGGTGATTGTGTTGGAGAGACGGTGACATTGTTGTGGAGAAACTGTAGCAAGGTATGGCCTGAGGCTTCTTGCATTTGTGCTGTTCTTGCTGGGTACTTGAAGAAGAAGCTGACTTTAACAACTCTTCTGGGGAAAATTTTGCTGGAGAATTTTAATTTGATTGCTGAGCTGAAACTGGAGCCTGGACTAACTGAGGAATTGTGCCTTAGGACTGTTAGAATAAACTTGGACTTGTATTGTGAGATATTTTTTACCTTCTCCAATCTCCAGCTTACTTCCCTAATATACCCCATTCTCAGTACCCCAACCATGAGTCAACAATGAATAAGTGAACTTCTTGCTGCTGGTGGGGCTCTGGGGGCTCCATGGGACAGGGGTACTGATTCTTTATCTGCTTTCTGCTCTAGGGCAGTGAGGGGCTCTGCTATTCTTATTCACTCCTCTCTTTCAGAAAGGCACTTACAGCCCTGTGCGCCTATGTATAATTTCTCCTACTTAGTTCTATAGAGCAACACGTTGGGAGAAGGATGGGTAATCTTCTCTTGTGTGATTTATTGCCTCTTGCTTGAGGACCAGCTCTCGGTCAATTCTGACTTGATAGTACACAACAACAATCACAACATACAGCATCTACAGATCCCTAGGGAGGTTACTAAATAAAAAGTTGGTGGTTTGAATCTACCAGCCACTCAGCAGGAGAAAAATGAGATTGCTCTTACTAAGATTTGTTGTTGTTACATGCCTTTGAGTTAAGGATCGACTCAGTTCATCCTCCAGTGAGTTTTCAAAGGCAGAATATCTGACGGGAAGCAGTTGCTCATCCTTCTCTCACAGAGCCGCTGGTGGAATAGAACCATGTGCTTTTGGGATTGCTGCATGGTTTCTTACCACTAAGTCACAAGAGCTCCCCTCTCTTTAGAAATTTTGTCTTGGAAATCTGATAGGGGATAGTTGTTATGGGTTGGAATTGATTTGCTAGTAGTGGGGTTTTATACAACATCTAGCTCTTGTACATAGTAAACTTGCTGTGAAACTAAGGAAATAAATGGATGGATGAATGAATTAAACTAATGGCTATCAACTTCCTCTATGTAGTTGCTTATAGATATAACTTTCCAGGATATATTCTTCTGAAACCAATTATACATTCTGTTTATGTCTTTTAGTCATATAATCTATTGGCAGCTAAGTAAGGGTCCAATTACAATTATCTTTTGTAAGAATCATATTTTGATCCCCTGCCATTTTGAATAATTTCTGTTCCAGTGACTCATTGTAACTTTGTCTCTCTGATGCCAAAAGTTAGTCTATTTAGCTTCATAGTTGAAAAAAAAATAGTCCATTTGGTGACTCAGGTCAGTCAAACTAGTTGCTTGGATGTATGTGGATGACACAAACTAGTCTATTGAGTTTTCTACTTTTGAATGATTCATTTTTATCACTGCGTAGGCAGGATCTATATGGTGTCAAGTGGCATTGGGAAGGATCGTGTTGGCTGGTGGTCAGAACACAGGATTAGAAAGAAGTGCGAGGAGGATGTTAGAATTTTATATCCTACTCAGCCACTCTGTGGCCTTAGGCAAGTTACGTAAGTTTCCCTGTCAGGTATTTCCTGAAATAAAAAAGGGAAGTAGTGGATGGGATAATAGCAGTAATTCGGAGAATTTGGGCCCCATTGTGGGTATAATGTGTACCTGTTGCTCAGGGATATGGTAAAATACTTTGAAATCTTTAAGTGCCATTGGAGTGGATGTTGCTCTTACATGCCATCCAGTTGCCTACTACTCATAGAAACCCAATGTACAATAGTTCTGAACCCTGCCCTATTCTGAGCTGGTTTCATTGTCTCCACCACACCTGCCCAAATTACCCCAGTTACTGTGTTAACCACCTTATTTGGGGTCTTCCTCTCTTGTGCTGTCCCTCTACCCTTCCAAGCATGAGGTCGCTTTCCAAGGACTCTTCCTTCCTGGCCACGTGCCCAAAGTATGTGTGATGAAGCTTCAAAACCCTTGCTTCCAAAGGGAAACTTGGTTCACCTCTCCAGGACAGACCTGTTTGCTCTCTTGGTGGTTCTTGGTATGTTCAATACTCTTCCTTAGTATCATAACTTAAAGGCATCTATTCTTCTGTCATCCCCAGTCTTTGTCCAGCTCTCTAATGCATAGCAAGTAATTGTGAAGATCATGGCCTGGATCGGTCTCCAGACTGAATTTGTTGCTTTTTAGCACTGTGGAGAGATTCCTGACAGCAAATTTCCCTAATGCAACTCATCTTTTGATTTTCTGACTGTTGGTACCAAGAGTTTTGGTTATGGATACAGGAAGATGAAATTGTTAACAAACCAAATCTCTTCTTCATGCATCATGTTGTTGTTATGTGCCATACAACCCATAGCGACACTATATATAGCAGCTCTGAAGCCTGCCCTGTCTTGATTCTCACTGATTCCGACACACCAACCCCCATCCCCCCAGTTACTATATCAATCCATCTCATCTGCAGTCTTCTTCTTCTATGTCATCCCTTTACCCTTCCAAGCATGACGTCCTTCTCCAAGGATGGGTCCCTCCTGGCCACACACACAAAGTATAGCACTGCCAATTGGCCCAGGGGTGAGAATCTTTGTCTTCTTGATATCGAGCTTCAATCATATTGAAGACAGCGTCCTTGAACTTCTGCACCAAACGCTTCAGGTTCACCTCAGTTTTGGCAAGTAAGGTTGTATCATCTGCGTAACTTAGGTTGTTGATGAGTCTTCCTCCAATCCTGATGCCACATGCCTTCTCATAAAGGCCAGCCACCTGAATGATCTGTTTGGCATATAAATGAAATTGATATGGAGACAGGACACATCCTTGACACACTTCTTTCCTGATTTTGAACCATGCAGTGTTTCCTTGCTGTGTTCTGAGGACTGCTTCCCGGTTCAGGTACAGTTTTTGTATGAGTTCTGGGATTCCCATTCTTTTCAAGGTTAGCTACAATTGGTTGTGATCCATACAATAAAATGCCTTTGCATAGTCAATGAAACATGCACACTTCTCTGGTACTCTTTTCTTTCAGTCAAGATCCATTTGACATTGGCAATAATGCTTTAGTGCATGGCTTCTTCTATGCCCAGCCTGTATTTCTGGTAGTTCTCTATCAATGTGCACTTCTAGTTGTTTTTGGATAATCTGTAGTAGGATTTTGCTTGTGTGTGAAAGTAGTGATGCTGTTCGATGATTGCCACACTCTGTTAAGTAACTTTTTTTTTAAATAGAAACAACTATAGATCTCTTCCAATTAACTGTCCAGGTAGTTGTCCTCCAGATTTCTTGGCACAACCTGGTGAGCACTACCAGGACTGCATCTATTCTTGTCTTACACTTGTCTTCCTTTCAGTCTGTAATCTTCATCCAGACCTAGGAAGACCATTGAGATATGTAAAACCCTTAGAAACAAATTTTATTTGAAAAGCAATATATGCAATAGAGTAATATTATGCTTTTTTTTAGGATAATAAAGAAAAAAATATTATTTGGAAGCTTATGTTCTCAAAATGCAATCCCTATGCAAGAACAGTGAGTAGTCTAGTGGACAGGGAGTTGCACTATCAACTAAAAGCTTCCAGCTCATAGATGGGTGTTTCAAATCCACAAGTTGGTCCATGGAAGAAAGCTCGACTATCTCTTCCTGTGCAATTTATAGCTCAAAAAACCTACTGGAGGGTCAGTTATAAGTCAGTCTGACTTGACAGCAGTGAGTTTTTTATTTTTTCTTTCTTTTCCCCCCACCCCTTTCTTGTAGTGTACCATTGAATCAAATCTAACTGGCACAGAAGCATCTGGTGGATTCAAACCACACACCTTTTGGATTGCAGTGCAGCTTCTTGCCTCTAGGCCACCAGAACTCCCTGAGTTTGAGTTTTTAAATACAGTTATAACCAAAGACACCTCAGAAAATAGTGGCATTGCTGATGAAGACTATATATTGAATCTTAGTTAATGAATCGGTGTTTCCAGAAGACTGCCTTTTATATTCTCATAACTATTATGAAGGATGAACAATCTTTTCCTGTGTGACTAACAGCCTCTGGAAACCCGCAAGGAGGATCAGCTATGTGTCAATACCAACTCAACGTTACTCAAAAACAATAACTAATATTTAACTTGAGGAAAAAAGAAAAGTTGTTGTGAGGGACATCAAGTCCCCTGATCCTAGGAACGACAGATTGAAACCTATGCGCTCCTGCACCATCCTCACATTCTTTGCCATGCTCAAGGCTATGTTGCAGTCACTGTGCCCATCCATCTCGTTGAAGATTTTCTTCTCATTCACTGATCCTCTGCTGCTCCCAGCATGATGGTTTTTTCCAAGGATTGCCAACATGCCTAAAGTAGGGGAGATGAAATTTTACTGTCCTTGACTCTAATGAATATCCTGGTTGCAAAATTAAGGAAAGGAAGCAAAATTAAGATTAAGTGAGACTTTAATTCTTTGAAGACTTATACTCTGAGCTTTTATTTCTGAGAATAAGACACTCCAGAGCCTTCCCTTGACCGTCTTTTTCTCCTCCTTTTCTTTTCCCTTCTCCCATTCATTCTTTTTCTTCTCTTTTTATATTCCCTTCTTTTATTTTATTATATATTGTGTGTACCGTCAAATTGGATCTGACTGGTGCAGGAGGAGATAGTCTCTCCTTCTCCAGCAGACCATCTGGTGGATTCGAACCAAGTGCCTCTGGAATTGCAGTGCAGCTTCTTGCCATTAGGTCACCAGAGCTCTCTCTTATATTTCCCTTTTGCCTTCTTTTCTTTTCCCTTCTTTTGGGGTAATATGAGAGGGAGGATGTGGTCAGAATTTGATGAGGTGAGAACCATTCCAGTTCCCCTTTTCCTCGACCTCAAACCCTTAGCAGATGTGAAGCTTAATCAGATCATCTCAGCCCAGACCACGAATGGAAACTCCAGAAACCTCAGGCTAAGGACATTAAGGCCACAACCACACTCTTAGTGGCAGAATCATTTTAGAAAGCACTCTGACCTTACATGTCACTCAAACAACTTAGAAATTCATCTACACAGTAGTGGAGAAATGAGTCACCACAAGAATTTGTTGGTGTTTGTTGGCCTGACAGTGGGACAGAATCCTTGAAGGTCAGAGTCTTAGAGTGTTGTTTATGCACTGCAGTTTCCCCCCTCCCCCTCTGACACTAATTTAAATACCACTGTTTGAGTGATACCATCCTATTATATATTTTTCTTATAAATAATTGGTATTTCCCTAAGACATCATAACTTTGGAGGTATCTTAGCACATCCTAACTTTGAAAAAGATGAATATTATGCCTTATAAGCTTGAAGAAGATGAAGAATACGATTATTGCATTCCTGTCAAAAAGGCAGGAAGACATTGGTTACAGAAGAGTGTGAGATGATCCTATGTAATATTTCAGATTGTAATTGAGATTTGTATTAATTTTCATCATTTATGTTCCATAACAATTTTATATTGGTTTCCAAGCTGATAGGAGTCAGTACTTATCTTTAAGATGGGGAATTTCATCTAATGTTACCATATCTATAATCAAGAGTTAATATTACCTATTTTTTTTCATGTAAGCTCAACTGTTGGGAATGAATTTTGGCATTGACTAGCTTGGTACTTGCATTGTGTAGATGTGGTTCAGCAATCTATGTTGTTGTTAGGTGCCATTAAGTTGGACCCTTCTCAGAGGCTGTAGGTCACATTGGAAGAGATTGCTTATCTTCCTCTGGTGGAACAGCTGGTGGATTTAAACCACTTGCCTTTAGGTTGGCAGCACAACTCCTTAGCACCAGTCCACCAGAGCTCCCTTTGGAGACCTCTAGTGTAATTAATTTCTGGAGAGATCTCTGATGACAGATGGAGAAGAAATATTGCTAAAGGATGCCCTTCAGGATGATATGTTTCTCATTTCTAAAAGCAATCTTGAGCTTGATGACCAGCTCTTAATTTTGTAAAATTAAAGATTTGTTGTAACATATTAGGATATTTGCAACTGTGGTTTGGCCTATTAATAGACAATGAACTCAGATGAATAAAACAACAACAAAGTACTGGAATGGAATAAGGTAGCGTATTAGAGTATATAATAAAAAATAATAATATGTATTTTTTCTTAACATTTTAAATTCAATTGCTTACCTAGTCATTTATTAGGTTGATATAAAGTTTCTTGCTATGGAAAAAAAAAGATAAAGCCATCACAATAGATTGTTGTTTTATTCTTAACTAGATCATCACAGTCATGATTAAGATAACTTCAGTTAGAGGAGGATACTCCAGCCTTGTTTTATTTAGCACAATGTACTTCTTTAAAATAATTCCTACTACAGAAGGAGAGAAATAGCATTTTAAAATAACCTTTGTTTGCTTTTTCCAAAAGAAGTGCATGCTTATTTTAGAAACAGTAGAGAACACAGATAAGCACAAAGGAAAAGGAATTAAAATCTATCCTCACTACCTAAAGATAATTTCTCAATAATTTGATTTGTATCTTCTCAATCTTAAGATATATCTGTACGTGTGTATATTAAATGGCATTATACTACATACAATTCTGTAACCTCTTTTCATATAACCATATGATATCAGTATAGTAACAGTTTTAGAAAATTCTATTCACAATGATACAATTAAACTCAATTTAAACATCTTTGTAAAGCAAATTGACAAGTGTGGGACTATGAAGGCAGTACTCACTATCACAATATCTGCTATTTGCAAATGAAAACAATGTATATCAGAATTAATCTAAAGAGAAATAAGAGCAATGAAAGATATGGTTTTTGTAAGTGGGAAATATTGGGGAAAAGAAAAACCAAGATGCTGGTATTAGAGTGAAAAAGAGAACTCTTAAAAAAAAAAGAGAACTCTTAATTTAAAATTTGTGAAGTAGGCTCACTAATGCCAAGGGTAAGAAGTTTTTGAGAACACCTGTCCCCAACCCCTCAGATATTTGCCACTTTCAAGAAATCACCCTATTTGAACCTCATGATAGCATGGAGAAATAGAGAAGTTATTATTATGTATATTTAGTCTGCAGGGAAATTGAGATTCGATGAGATTAAGGACCCTTCTCTTAAAATCATAAGGACATAAAGTAACTGGACCTAGAATCCATGGCTCCTCGTTTCTCATCTGGTTGTCTTTATTTGGCACCGTTGAACCCGTATTTGCCATTGTTTGTGAACATTATGTGGTTATGAATATTATTCTTGGCTCTTATAGGGCAACAATGGGACATAGATGAATGAGGAAATGTTTCTTATTTCTTTCAAAAAACTCGTTGCTGTCAAGATAGAACCAACTCATAGCTGACTCTCCATTGGGTTTTCAAGACTTTAAATCACGTGACAAGAGTTTCTCTTTCTTTCTTTCTTGGAGCCAGTGGTGGATTTGAATCCCCAGAGAGGTGTGGCTTTTGGGATTAGTAGTTCAGTTCCCTACAGAGCAGGCCACCAGGGCTCCAGTCCTTATTTCTATGAACTTCTAAGACTAAGAAATGTTCTGCTATTAGTGAAGGATCAGTAGAGAATAGAAGAATCCCTGGGGAAGTCTACATTAGCTTTTTTTTTCCCCTTCAGTATACTTTTTTTTTTTTGGTGTTTTTAAAAGTATTTTTACTGATTTACTTATAAAGTTTAAGTACATTGTTTTCTAAACCAGATCTTTCCCATTTCCTTACGCCCCCACCTCGACCCATCAAATTGTGTGACCTTATGATTATCCTCCTGCCCATCCTTATCCCTCTGCTCCTACCCGCTACCCCTTGGATTTTCTTTTTTTTTTTTT
>NW_006399855.1:7960526-7962613 GCF_000299155.1 Elephantulus edwardii | reverse complement strand
AAATTTGCGACCTTTTGACTTCCATTTGTTCAGGGATTCTTGCTGATCTTCCATGATTTTTTTTAATGCTCCCTTTTCCACTTCTCCTTCCAATACTTCCCATATCACTTCTTTGTTCCTTAGTTGCAGATTACCATTGTTTGCATCTTTGGCTTTATCCAGTACTTCATTAGCTTTTTACCCCTTGGATTTTCATACCCATTTTACTAGTTATCTCTTTCTACAATAATGGTCTTATACTGTATTTGTCCTTATGGACCGAGTTAGTTCACTTAGCATAATGCTCTCCAGTCCCTCCTAAATTAGGTAGTAATTTTTTAAATCCTTGCTCCTTCACTCTGTGCAATATTCCATTGTGTGAATGTACTATAATTTCACAATCCATTTGATTGTGGTTGGACATTTGTGCTGTTTCCATGTTCTTGCGATAGCGAGTAACTTTTAAGTTGAGCTAAAGTCAAAACATAAATACGAATGTATATTTATAAAATGGAAGTATTTGCCTACTTTTAGGTTAAAATTGTTTTATAATGTATTTCAGCAACAACATATTTCAGTGGGAGGGATTTAGGTTAGATGTAATTTCTAAATCTCTAGAATGTTCTAGAATGGCATATTCTAAAGACTATAGGGTGCTCTTCTTTGGGCAATATCATAGTTTTAAGACCAGGATACTCTGCTCCAACAAGAACCTTCTTTCAGACATCTCTAGAAATGCTGAGAATTTTGAAATCCATTGGGGAAACAAGCTCTACTTTACTCATCTTGTAAGGAACCTTGGTGGTGGTGCTGTAGTTAAAGCATTAAGCAGCTAACTAAAAGATTGATGCTAAGAGCCCACCATTCACTCTGAAAGAGAAAGATGAGGAAGTCTGTTTCTGGAAAGACTCATAGACTTGGAAATTCTATGGGAAGTTCTGTTCTGTCCTACACAGTCTCTGTGAGCTGGGATTGACTCAATGGTGGTGGGTTTGGTTTAGTTTGGTTTCTCATGCTTACGGTGCTGCTGACTTGCTTTTCTTGGTTCTCAAATGATACAATCTGATAGTACAGCAGCTTCCTGTTTGAAGGTTAATTATTTCTTTTTATGCCTATATTTAAGATGCTTAAATTTGTGATTCATTCTTTATAATTAGATATAATGCTTAGAATATATCCACGTATATCACATTAAGGTTTTTCTTTTGAAGGTTATTATTTTCCTCTCTGAGCTGTTGCCAGTGTATGTAGATCATGAAAATATGATGACAAATGCAACAACCTTAAGCACAACCTGAAATTCTCAATTGCCATGACCATGAGTCAAGTGACTTCCAGCTGCATCCAGGGGACAAACTAGCACTTTCCCAAGAATGGTACAGAGATGATACCCTGGACTAATGCATACTTTTTTGTTTGAGCTAAGGCTCATTTCTAACTCATGCACCCCACCTTTCTGGCTTCTTTGCCCCTTGAGAGTGAAACCAAGAAATGACTTACGAGGTTGAAGAATAGTCAGCAAGAGGGTGGAGAGTGGAAAATAAAATCTCACCCATGAGAGGGAAGGGAGGGGAATAGTTTGAAGTTCATTTTAGGTGGTAAAACTGTCTTCTCCTTTTCCCCTTTCTTGGCCAAATAAGTCGAAGCTTTAGAAAATTCTCAGAATCAGGTGCATTTCTGTTCTATCAGTGTCTATTGTTCAAGAATACATCCATAATTGAAATTGAGAAGGTGGTGTTTTCAATTCCCTAGCAGATCTAACCTGTGGAGGAAAGGGACAAAGTGAGCTGGAAGAGAAAGAAATATGAACCAGGAGGAAGAAAGCAGAAAAAGAAATGAGAAAGAGAAGTAGGGAAGAGAGCCAGCAAGAGAAAGAGAAAGTCAACACACTTCGAATGAGATGACTTGTCTTTTCAGCCTTGCCAACAGCTTAGTGGCTGTCACATTAGCACCTGGGACTTCCTCTTTCACCAGGCACACTGTTTCACTTGTAACAATAAGTTAATTGAATAGACTATCAACAGATGGGCACATTGTGGCTCTGAGCTTTGGACTTTTGTTATATGTGAGCGAGGTTGTAGCAGCACCTATCTTTAAAAGAACACACA
>NW_006399855.1:7933811-7960426 GCF_000299155.1 Elephantulus edwardii | reverse complement strand
CCCCCCCCACAATTTAGCCCTTTAAAACAACTTCAGAAAGAATGGACTGTTGTTTCTAACTAGGGGTATTTGAACTGGGAAGCTATTCTGTCAGCAATAATGACACAGAAATGTGTGCCATAAAAGATCTGTATATAAAAGGAAGACATACATGTATTCTACTACAATGCTAAAATGAATTTATTACAACTTAACTCTTTTATTTAATAATTATTTTTATTTTAATTGTGATTGAATGAAAGTTTACAGAAAAGTTGGATATTGATTCATTCACTGTTGCACATTCCCACCCTCCCTTCTTCCTCCCTCAGCTCACTTTCTTTTTTCCTCTACCCATTCATTGTTACAAAGTTATGACACCCCCATCCTCTTTGCAATGTACCTTTTATTCTGTGCTGTTATCATATGTATAATTACTAATCTTATATTCCTTTTAAATAGTTCTTTCCTTCTTCTGTTCCAATGCAATTCTCATTATCTATCCACTCTTATCCTTTTCTCCTTCCAACCCCCTATGTCAGTCCTGCCTTATAGCAGTGGTGCTATGCAATATTTATCCTTTTGTGACTGAGATATTTCATTCAGCACAATGTCCTCCAGGGTCACCCATGTTGTGTAATGTTTTACAAGTTCATTGTTTTTCAGTGTTTTGTAGTATTCCACTGTATGAATATGCCATAGTTTTCTTATCCATTTATTTGTTGATGGGTAATTGGATTGCTTCCATCTCTTTGCTACTATAAATAATACAGCAATAAACATGGGTGTGGATATATCTGTTTGGATGGTGGTTCTGGTTTTTTTAAGGTTTATTCCCAGTAGTGGCATTGTTGGGGCAAATGGTATTTCTATTTCTAACTTTTTTGAGAAAGCACTAAACCACCTTCCATAGTGGTTGCATCATTTTACACTCTTACCAGCAGTGAGTAAGGGTTCCAATTTTTCCACAACCTCACCAACATTTATTATTTGCTGCTCTGTCTCACTTTGCTATTGTTAGTGCAGTAAAACCGGATTCTTTTTCTCCACTTTTCACACTGACTTAGTTTCTTCCATGCCTTTTTGTAGCTTAAATAGCTAATATTTTTAAAATTTATTATTAATTTCAGGGGAGATTTACAGAGACTTTGGATTTCTATTCATTCATTGTTGCACTTTTCTCCGCTCCCAACCCTCCCCCCAATAGCTAAATTTTTTTAATTGAGATTTTTTAAAAAATTTTTTTTATTATTTTGTGTGTGTGCACCGTCAAATCAGATCTGACTGGTATAGGAGAAGATTGCCCCTCCTTCTCCAGCAGAGCATCCGGTGGATTCAAACTGCATACCTCTGGGATTGCAGTGCAGCTTTTTTTCCCCTAGGCCACCAGAGTGCCCTTTAATTGAGATTTTTAATGACAATTTATAGAGAACTTGTTCACTCATTGTTTTCCTCCATGACCACCCTTCCCCCCTAGTTTGCTTTTAACTTTGAAAAGAAAAAAATTCTTTCATTGTTATAAAATCCCTCCCCCCACCCCAGGACACTTTACTATGCAGCTCTTACTCTGGACTCTGGTTATGCAAATAATACCTAAACATAAATTCCTTTTAAACAGTTCTCTCCCTCATCTGTTTCAATTCAGTGAACATTATTTATCCCCTTTTCTTAGTTTTTCCTCAATCCCTATTCTTAAATGCATGCCTTTTCATATATTCTCATACATACTGCCAACCATATAGAGCTAACGCATAAAGATGTTTGCCCTTTTAGATCCATCACTTTATCACTCCCTTCTGTTTCATCACAATTTCCAGGCAAACTCTACTATTTTGGCTGCAGACACAAAGTGATAGCTTTACGTGGTGACTAGCAGAAAGGACTGTGTTCAGTCAACAAGTCTTTTTTTTTTATCCTACTGCCTTGTGATAAAGCAACTTATCCTCAACTGGGTCTGTGTGTATTATTGGTTTGATGGACTTTATGGAATTGATTCATCAAACATAGGTGTAGCAGTCTGCTCCTGGAAAGATTCACAGCATTGGAAACTCTGTGGTGAAGTTCTACTCCATCCTATAAGGTTGCTATGACTTGGATGGCAAGGGATTTGGGTTTGATTTGGTTTAGAAGGTTCTGATGCAAGTGGATAGAGGTCATTTTGAGAAATACCTGAAAGAAGGTTACCACTGAGAACTTGCATTTGCCAACTGCTTTTCTTAGGAAAAAAAAATCAACAAATCTAGAATACAAAATGCAATGAATCTCAACCTTTTTCTATACATTGTTAGATCTAAATGAAAGAAAGTAAATTAACATGAACACTACTCTTTGTATCCATGCAGCTGACTACTTAAAAAGTTTTTGAGGTCCTTAACAAGAGGCAAATGAGGAAAAGAATGATTGAAGGAAGCTTTCAAGTCGAGAAAGGGATGGCTGGTGAAAAGACTAAAGATGCCTCATTGATGACAACCCATTGAGATAGGAAGTGGAATTCAATGCTGACTAAGCTGTGACTTGCTTGATACCATTTATATGGTGAAATGATGAGCTCATTTGGTGATTCATTAGTTATCTAGAGAGCTTTATCATAAGCTAAAAAGAAAATACCAGAAAATCCTTAGTAAGATGGGATTTTAAGAAAGGGAATTTTCAGGGCTGCAACTCAATGCCTGCAACCCTGAAAGAATATTAGATGAGGAAGGCAGGGTATGAGTCCCGTTCCTCTAGCGCTGGTATAAGGCACACTAAGTTAAAGCAAAGTCTTCCTCTTGTGAAAGCTCCTAAAGTCTGAGGTTTTGCCAGTTGCTGTATCAGACACTGGAGCCTTGAGCAGATAACGCAGAAGGGACATGAAATGAAGCCTGAGGAAGAAGACAGAAGCGTGGTGGAGGGAATGGAAAAGCTACAGAGCTGGAATTGCTTTTGGAGGATAACCCAGGCTCAGTTCTTATCTGGGAGCCTGGGGAGAGTGGGAAAGCAGGTCACGTTGGCCAGGAGATGTGGGAGGCCTGAGTGAGTCTCCCACATACCAGGAGTGCATGTCTGCAGAGGGGTGAGGCTCCCGTCACCCTTGAGGTTGCTTTGAGGTGGCAAAAAGATGCAGAAGGAGAAGAGGAAAGGCTGAGAGGCAAGGGAAGGATGAAGACCTGTTAGATTTTGTGAGAGAAGAGGAGGCTGAAAGCACAAACAGTGGAGCT
The DNA here is from genome assembly GCF_000299155.1 of Elephantulus edwardii. Classification (NCBI taxonomy): domain Eukaryota; kingdom Metazoa; phylum Chordata; class Mammalia; order Macroscelidea; family Macroscelididae; genus Elephantulus; species Elephantulus edwardii. The sequence goes on along the minus strand of NW_006399855.1, from coordinate 7,957,250 downwards.
GTTCCTGCGTCTTGTGACTTAAAAACAAGCTATCAAGCATCCATGCTAGAGCGTGGACCTTTCTTCCTCACTTGCACATGACACTGTGTTCAATACCAAGGGGGCAAAAGGGCTGGCTGGGAGCAGGCACCAGCTGATGGGACTGGTGTCCAAGCAGGCTCTGGGCTGGGCTGGGCTGACAGCTGTTCTAGAGTACCAGCGATTCCAGGGCAGGTGAGAAGAGACAAACAGAAGAGCTGCACAAGAATGCAGATGGCTTCTGGGAATCATGAGTCAATTATGACAGGAGGAGCCCAGCCTCTTCTCGGGGCTCTGACACCTTTGAAGAGCAGCGCCCAGCATTGGTTCATTCCATTGAGATCCTGCGATCAGAGGGAGAAAGGGACTTTTACCAAATTTCTAGGCTTTAGAGCCCCTCTCATCACGCGTGGATGAAGCTAGTGCTGCCTTTGGCACAAGAAGCACTTTCTATCTTTTTTTTTTAAAGAAGCAGACACAATCTAGGTCAGTTTCAGCAGTGGAGTGTTGCAATGCTTTTAGAGAGAAGCAAATGGATGTTGCAATTAGGGATGGGCAAACATGTTATAAAAAAATTATATATGTATATGCCCCCACCCCCACTCTACTTAACTTTCTCTTGTTTCATATCGTAGCTAAGAGATGGTTCTAACACATGCACACATTTTAATTTTTATTATTTTATTTAGTGAGACATTATTTTCCCATGTATGTACGTCTTTTCATTTACTCCCCAATAGTAGTTTGGGCTTTAGCAGCACTGATCTCTAAGCTTTGTGGGAACTTAGTTCTCTAAGGTCCTCTGGTTAGTCATGTATACTGGGGCAAACAGAAAACATTAGAGCTGGAAAGGGCTTCAGAGATCACTCTTGACTGATGGCAAAACTGAGACTGAGGTTTACCCACAGACATGACCTTAACATTAAGCCATGTTAGAAAGCTTACTCCGGCTGCCTTTCTGCACTACCTCCAGAGAAGCAGATCTCGTTTGCTATGACAACATGCTTCAAGCATCACCTTATCGGAGGCTCAGGAAGTGGTTTTTAATAATCACATATTTATTTATTTTACAGAGGGTAGGGATTTGGGCAAGGGAGGAAGTTATTCCAGTATAGTTTTAGGAGTACTGACTATCCCATGGACTGCCAAAAAAACCCAAAGAGATACATTTTGGAAAAAAATAGAGCGCTCCTTGGAGGCAAGGATGGCGAAGCTTTGTCTCACATACTTTGGGCATGTTGCCAGGGGAGGCTATTCCTTGGGGATGGACATCGTCCTAGGAAAGGAGAAAGTGAGGAAGACCCTTAATGAAATGGATTGACTCAGTGACTGTAGCGATGGACTCAAGCGTATCAGAGATGATGAGGATGGCACAGGATAGGATAGGGCTCAGGTCTGTTGTTCATCGGGTCACTATGAGTTGTACTTAATTCACTGGCACCTAACAATGCCAACAACAATGACATTCTCTATGCCCATGAGGAGATTTGACATTTCGATCATTTCAGCTAAGGAGGTGAGGGTCTAATAAGTGTTTCTAAAGTCAAGAATATGTTTTTCCAAAACTCTCCTATTCTATGTGTCCATGTTCTCTGAGTCTGTGGAGACTCAGAGCTGAACTCTACCATGCTTCTAAACAGACTTTATAAATGTCTCTCAGTTTGTGGACTCATCATTCAGCCCACATACCATGTCTTCGTTCGCATCCCCACTGCATCTCATACTTTTTAATTTTAAAAATGATATTCTTGTATGCAAAGGATAAATAACAATAATGAGAACACAACTTCCAAAATGAAGTTGAGACACACCAGTGGGTGGACCCAGGTGAATTGGAGTGAGAGTAAGAGCATTGGCCTTTGAAGGCTGGCCTTTGCCATTGCAGCATTACCTCCTTTTTAGTAATTATGATATTCTGTCTTATATTATCTAAGGAAGAGATGTGGTCATCTGTTTACGTTAAGATTTACAGTATTGAAAATTTTATGTGGCAGTTTTACTCTGCCCCTATAGGGTCCTTATGAATGGAAGGTAATGGCAGTGGGTTCGTGGGTTCTTGTGTTATTATCAATAATGTGAACTGTTGTGTTTTCTGTTCTGAATTTTTAAGTTTGAAGGCTTTGCATCTAATAGATACTCAAGATATGAATGTTGTTACTGATGCAATGTTCTTTCTCTCGCTCCAATTCATCTGAAGTGGTAGCCCAACATTATTTCATAAGTTGTGTCCTCATCATTGTTACTTATATTTTACATAAATAAATACAGTTGTTTTAAATGGGCAAAATATGAAAGAATGGGTAACTTATTAGGATGATTTGGAGGGAATAGTGTGAAAGATCAAGTTAAAGCGGATGTTCAGACTGTCGGTATCAGGGCTGAGAATCTTGGGTCTAGGCTAAGTGAACACAGGTGTTGACTTTCAGAAAAGTTTCCCCCATCCCAACCCCAGTGAAGACTGTTCTGAACAGGTGGCAACGATGGGCTGATGATAGGAAATCTGGGTCGAATTTCATGTGCCTGGTAGTGGCCTGACCACCTTTGAGGTATATTCCCGTGGAGTACAAGGCTCTGATTTCATTCACAGCCTGAACCCAGAGAATCTGCTAACTGACGTGATTACTTTGAAATCTATTTGACTTCTTTTCTCCTTTTTCCTATTTGACTTTTGATGGCATAAACTGTTAACATCCCCTTTCCATTCATGTTGACTTGACTTTTTTTATTAGAATTTGTGAAGACAGTGAAGAATATTTTAATTGCAAGAAGAGGAATTAGAATTCAACTGGTGCCAGTGAAACTTTTGAACTTGATGCTGTCTCTCCTTAGAGGCTGAAGCTGTAGACTCATGATGGGTCGAGGTCTATATTTTTTAATGAATAAAGAAGCTAACCTTGTATCATTTCTCAAAACAATGCCCATCAGTTTGGGGAAACTTGGGTCAGGGAGTCATCATTCCAGCAAACACATCTCACGTGAGTAAATGCGGTTCATTGTTAGCCTGGAAGAAACTCAAAGACCAAGCATTGAGATTAGCTAGCAAGCCTGTAAGAGCTTTTGGTTTCTGGGTTCTGAGGAAGTGCTTCTAAGCTTTGCCTGTGCTTGGTCAGTGCCTCAGTGTCATGGGTTCTGATGACATTGCTTTTTAAGGCTTTGTTTTGGTGGAGAAGCTTTGGTAGGGGTACTAGGGGAAAAAACCCCCAAGAGCAAGAAGACAATTCCTCTTCAATTCTCAATGTAACAATTAATTATTTTGGAGTGAATTGATGTGGAGAAATACTAAATATTCTAAAGTCCTAAAGCAATAGGGATTATTGAGAAATCATTAAATCCACCTTTATTCTGCTACAGAGAAAGGGATTATGAAGAAATGCCTATTTGTATCTGTTCATAGGCGGAGACATATTTAGAAGTTATTTACAGCTGCACAGAAGAGGTTGTGCTTGGAGTGGTTGCAACCTCATCATTTCCCCCCTCCTTTTTCCCTGGAAGTATTTCTGCTGTAGTCCTAGTTAATTTTTTTTAAAAAGTCCTCTTCATCTGTTGACAGTTAATCCATTAGCTCTGTCCTGCTTAAAACTCAGGGGGGAAAAAAGTGCAACTTTATTGTTTTGTATCCAAATACACGTCATTACTATTATTGCTGATTCTTTATAAAGTGCTCCAACCATGGGATACAGCTCACGCTACAGATCTGGAGCTTGTAAATATTCATCCATTCAATTCCTGCAACACTGTGGTGTGCTAGGTCGAACTCTACTGACTGAAATGGAAAAGATTGCCAAGTTTAATTCTCAAGTATAACCTTACAGAGGGAGACACACAAAAGATCATACCTATATGAGGACTAAAGGGGCTAATACACAGAAAACACACATTTCCTGAGGCACACACAAAAACCATGCCTGTATGAGTACTAAAGGTGCTAACATACATACAATCCACATTTCCTGGCACTTAGATGTTAGGTGTCATTGAAGTGGTTCTGAATCATGTTTTTGTGGTGTTCCCAACTTAGAACTCATTCATAGCTGACCCCCCAGCAGATTTTGAGAGGTATAGTAAAATGCAGGGAAAAGGACTGTCTGTCTTTCTCTCATGGCGCAACTAGTGGATTTGAACTGTATGTCTTAGGGTTGCCAGCATAGCTTCTTACCTGCTAGGCCGCCAGAGCTTCCTTTCTGAGTCATAGTGACCTGATCTGCACACAATAGAATGAAACATTACCTAGTTCTGTGCCATTGTCACAGTTGTTATTATGTTGAGCCCATCTTTGCAATCACTGTGCCATTACATTGCACTGAGGAACTTCTGCATCTTCACTGACTTTACCAAGTGTAATGTTCTTTCACAAAGGACAGGTCCTTCCTGATATCATGTCCATAGTACGTGAGAATGCTTGCTATTCTTTTGTCTAAGAAACATTCTGTCTGTACTTCTTCTAAGGTAGTTTTGTTTATTCTTCTGGTGGGCCATGATGTATTTAATGTTCTTTACCAGGGCCATAATTCAAATGCTTAATCTACTACAGAAAACACTTAACATATTAAGCTGAATTCTCAGAGGAAGGCAGTTTTTATTTCTACCCCTACAGCTGTGGAGTATGTGTTGTTATTTGGCATTCATGATGTGGAGTTGGAAATGACTCATAGCTGATTGTCCAACAAGTTCTCAGAGACTGTAAAATGTACAGGAAGAGGTTGTCCTTCTTCCTCCTGAGGGTGGATTTGAACTGGTAGCCTTGAAGTTGATAGTGCAACTCTTTATCTATCAGACCACCACAACTCCATCCCAGAGTATTACAAATTTTAATAAAGATACAGTCCCTGGTCTTGTATTGTACTTCATACCAGCATAGGTTCCTGCCAATGATATGTTATTGCTCTGATATTGGTAAGTATAGGAAAAATGTGGTCTGGTCTATGCAGTAAAAATATTTGTGGGTCCCTTTGATTAGTTTTATTATTGGTTTTAATGGACTGCACATGGTCAATCTTGCTTAGAAAGAGGTTATGTTGGTTTTAAAGACTGATGATCTGTAGCTAGTTTTCATTCATTGTGGATTTGAGGAATTCTGGCTAATGTTCCTAACAGATGTCACCAAATATCTGATAGTGTTCTCCCTGTGACCACTATTTTGACCTTACACATTATCCCCACCCTTCATATCTGTCCCAAGTCTGCATAACATATCTGAGTTTTCATATTTTAGATTTTATCCAAGCTATATGAGCATACTAAAGAAATTATAAGATTTAATATGAAAAATGACAGTCCCAAGACTTCCTGATACTTTGCTAGCCTCTGGAGGAAATACGTTGGCTAATATTGAGAAGAGTGGGAATCCCAGAGCATTTAATTGTACTTATGTGAAAACTATACCTAGGCCAAGAGGCTAGCTTGAACAGAGGAAGGGAACACTACATATGCATTGAAATTAAGAAGGGAGTACATTTGGGTTGTGTTCTCTCTCCATGCCTACTCAATCTGTACGCTTAGCAAATTATTTTAGTGGCTGGACTGTATGAAGAAGAATGTGGCATCGAGAGGAAGACTCATCAATAACCTGCATTATGCAGACAAAATAACATTGTTTGCTGAAAGTGAGGAGGACTTGAAGTATTTGCTGCAGAAAGTCAAAGACTGCAAGCCCTTAATATGGATTGCACCTCAACATCAAGAAAACACTGGACCAGTAGACAACATTATGATGGATGGAGAAAAGATAGGAACTGTCAGCAACTGCATCTTAATTGGATCCACTATCAACATTCTCAGTCCCAGCAGTAAGCAAATCAGGCGACATATTGCACTGGGAAAGTCTGCAGCCAAGGACCTCTCCAAATTATTGAGACATAATGATGTCAGTTTGAGGACTAATGTGTGTCTGATTCAGGCTATGGTCTTTCTGATCACTTGCTAGCATCTAAGAGCTGGACGATAATTAAGGATGGCAAAAGCAGAATTGATGCCTTTGAGCTGTGGTGTTGGAGAAGAGCACTGACTATCTCAAGGTCTGTCAAAAGAACAAACTGCCAAGAAAATATGTCTTGGACAGGGTGAAGCTGCAGTGCTCTTTGGAGACAAAGGTAGTGAGGCTTTACCTCACATACTTCGGGCATGTTGCTAGGAGGGGTTTTTCCTTGCAGAGGGACATAATGCTCAGAAAGATAAAGGTCTGGAGAAGGAGAGGGAGATCCTCGACCAGGTGGATTGACGTGATGACTGATGCAATGTGCTCTAATATGTCAGGAAATATGAGGATGATAAAGGATAGGATAGGACAGGGGTCAGATATGTTGTTCACAGTATTGCTATGAATTGTATTTGACTTGATGAGACATAACAACAACTAACAGAGGAAATAACTGTCAACTACTTGTTTTAATTATTTAATCTCAGCTCTATATAAACAACTTGGTGAGCAGGCGAGCATGTCCAGGGAAGCATCTGTTAGCTGAAATATGTCAATTGGTATACCATCTATTCCTGGGGCCTCATATTCTGCTATCTCCTTCAAAGCAGCCTGAAATTCTTCCATAAGAAGCACCATAGGCTCTTGCTCATATGTTGTTTCATTAAATTCTTCTGTGTCTGCAAATTCCTTTTGATACAGTGACTCAGTATATTCTTTCCACCTTCTTTTAATACTTCCTGGATCATTTAATATTCTGCCTAAAGCATCCTTGATTATAGCAACTCGAGGTTTGAATTTGTTCTTCAGTTCCTTGACCTTAAGAAATACTGAGCAAGTTCATCCCTTTTGATTTTCTGACTCCAACTCCTTGCACATTTCATTGTAATATTTTACTTTGTCATCCTGTGCTACCTTTTGAAATCTTCTGTTCAGTTCTTTAGTATCTGAATTCTTCCTTCTGCTTTGACTTCTCTGCGCTCCAGTGCAATATTCAGAGTCTTCAGCTAACAGATGCTGCCCTGGACGTGCTTACCAAGTTGTGCCAAGAAATCTGGAGAACAACAACTTGGCTGGGAAGCTAACTGGAAGAGATCTATATTTGTTCCCTTTCCAAAGAAGGATGACCCAACAGAGTGTGGAAACTATAGAACAATATCATTGATTTCACATGCAAGCAAGATTCTACTGAAGATTATCCAAAAAGGACTGCCACAGCACATCAGCAGAGAACAGCCAGAAGTGCAGGCTCGGTTTATAAGGGGTCGTGGTACTAGGGATATTGTAGCTAATGTTAGGTGGCTCTTAGCTGAAAGCAGGGAATACCAGAAGAATGTCTGTCTGTGTTTCATTGATTATGCAAAGGCATTTGACCCTGTGGACCATAACAAACTGTGGCTGACTCTGAGAAGAATGGGAATCCCAGAACACTTGATTGTGCTCATGAGAAACCTATACTTGGACCAAGAGGCAGTCATCAGAACAGAGCAAGGAAACACTGTATGGTTCAAAATTGGGAAGGGCGTATGCCAGGGATGTGTCCTGTCTCCATACCTTTTCAACCTGTAGGCAGAACAGATTATCCGGGAGGCTGGGCGTTATGAGGAGAACTGTGGGGTCAGAATTGGTGGAAGATCTATCAACAATCTGCTTTATGCAGATGATACAACCCTGCTTACTGAAACTGAGGAGAACCTGAAGGACTGCAGCCTTCATTATGGATTTAGACTCAATGTCAAGAAGACAAAGATTCTTGCCACTGGGCCAATTGGCTGCATCAGGATGGATGATGAAGAGACTGAGATTGTTCACAGCTTTAGTTTGCTTGGCTCCACAGTCAACACTCTTGGCACCAGTAGCCAGGAAATTAAAAGGTACAGTGCCATGGTAAAGCCTGCTGTTAGGGACCTTACCAAAGTTCTGAAGAGCAATAGTGTCACTCTAGAGACTAAGGTGCATCTGATACAGGCCATCATCTTTGTAATCACTTGTTTGCATCAGAATGTTAGAAAATGTCTAGGGAGGATAGAAGGACAATTGATGCCTTTGAGCTGTGGTGCTGGAAAAGAGTATTGACTGCTAGGAAAACAGATTTATCCTGGAGAGGGTTAAACTGGGCAGCTCCTTGGAGGCAAGGATTCTGAGGTTTCATCTAACATACTTTGTACATGTTGTAAAGAGGGACTGGTCTTTGGAGAGGGACATCATGCTTGGTAGGGTGGAGGGACAGTGCAGGAGGGGAATGCGCTCTGTAAGGTAGATTGATTCAGTGACTGGGGTAATCGGGATGGGTGAGTCAGAGACAATGTGATTGGTACAGGACAGAGCAGAGTTTAGGGATGTTGTACATAGGGTTTCTATGAGTCACAAATGAATCGATGGCACATAACAACAACACCAATATATAAACACTTTAAAAAAATTGCACTAGCTGGAATTTTTTACTTTCTTCCCACTCTGGGAGACAAAATATTCTTTCTTTTTCATCAAGCCTTAACCTTACTTAGCTTCAATTACTTCTCTCACATGCATTTCTTGTGCTTCATTCCATGTTTCCATATAATTAGATAGTCAATATGATTGAATAAATACTCTGTGTTCACATTATTTTTGTTTTGTAAATACCAATCATGGTTGAGCCATTTAGTATACTATGAGTACTGTGGTTTCCATGTAAAGGGGAAAGTGGCATCAAGATTGGAGAAAGACTCATCAACAATCTGTAATCATATAGATAACATGACTGTGCTTACTGAAAGAGAAGAAGACTTGAAACGCTGAAGAAGGTCAAAGATTATAGCCTTCAGTATGGATTACACCTCAACATCAAGAAAAGAAAACTCACAACTGGACCAACAGGTAACATCATGATAAATGGAGAAGAGATTGAATTTGTCAAGGTCTTAATTTATTTGGATTCACAATCAACCCTGGCAGAAGTAGCAGTCAAATCAAAGTAAGGATTATATTGGGCCAGATGGATTGACAAGGTGACTACTGCAATGGGCTCTTGTGTGTCAGGAAGTGTGAGGATAGTGCAGGCCAGGACTGGTTTTAGAATTTCGTTCATAAGGTCGTACTCAATGGCACCTAACAACAACAACAACAACAATTATATTGGGCATATTTTTCTGTCAAGGACCTCTCTAAAGCACTGAAGAGCAAGGATATCAGTTTAAAGATTAAGGTGCACCTTTCCCATTTACTCTATGGTAGTTGAAAATCATGGTAGTCGTGCTTCCAACCCAAAGGTAGGTGCTTCAAATCCACCTGCTATTATTCTATGGGAGTATGATGGACAATCTCCTCCTGTGCAATTTATAGTCTCTGAGAACCCACTGGCTGTCAGCTATGAGTTGGTTCCGACTCATATGTCAACCACAATGCATGTGAAAATTGGACAGGAAGGAAGGGCAAAGAAATAATGATGGCTTTGAATTGTTGTATTGGTAAAGAATATTGAATATACAAAGACTGCAAAAATAATAAAACAAAGCAATCTGTCTTAGAACAAATGTAGCCCATGTATTCCTCGTATGGTGAGACTTTGTTTCACATGTTTTGGGCATGTTATCAGGAGAGACTTCTCCCTGGAAAAGTAGAGTTTCAGAGAAGGGGCAGAAGACCCTTAGTGAAATGGACTGACACAGTGACTATAACAATGGGTTTAAGCACAGCAGAGATTGTGAGGGTGTCTCAGGATCTGGCAAGGTTTTGATCTGTTGTCCGTTGGATTACTATGGGTCAGAGCTGACTTGACACCCAACAATGACAATCTTGTTTTCTTTACAAAACCTTCCTTATTTTTCTTGAGCTACTATTTGTCTGACTTTTAACTTTTTTTTTTTTAAATGATCATTAGCCTCCAAACATTCATTTATTTTGGTCTATTCTCGATATGTTCAAACTTGTCAGTTATGCAATTCACGAATTATTTTTTTTTTTTTTGGGTGAGAAAAATTTGTATTTAGGATTAGCCAGCTGGACCCAGTTTTGATGATGCCAATTTTGCTGGCAACATCCAAAGCATCGTAATCAGGAGCAAGTTGTACATAGGCCTTCTTCTCTCCATCAGGGCTAATCAAAGTGTTGACCACATCAATGTCATAGGGCTTCTTTACAGCTTGTTTAGTTTGGTGCTTGTTGGCCTTGACATCCACAATGAACACAAGTGTGTTATTATCTTCTATCTTCTTCATAGCTGATTCAGTGGTCAGGGGAAATTTGATGATGGTATAGTGGTCAAGCTTGTATCTCCTGGGGTGCTCTTCCGGGGGTATATGGGCTGCCTTTTGAGTCTCAGCGTCTTAGGCCGCTGGAAGGTGGGTGACATGCGGATCTTTTTTTTTTTTTTTTTTGGCTGTGGATGCCCTTCAGGACTGCCTTCTTGGCCTTTAATGCCTTTGCTTTGGCTTCAGTCTTAGGAGGGGCAGGGGTTTCCTTCTTGGCTTTTGGCACCATCTTTGTAGAAAAGGAATTTATTATTATTTTTTTTTTTTTACTCTCTTTTGGCCTTCTGCTCATCACATGGAGATGGTTCTCTAGCTAGGAATCCCCATTTATGATAGTCCTAGGGCTTTCTGTGTCCCTGGTTTTTGTTGGAAGTCTTTTTTTCTGGTTTCCATGTCTTTGCATTTTGAATATTTTCCTCTTCAATTGTTACAAAGCCTCTTTTAGTAGCTTATTCAGAAATGTTTTTGGTTGGCCTCTTCTCTTAACTAATAATTTAAAAGTCTTGATTGTAAATAATTATTCTTAACCTTTTCAAAGCATTACCCAGTTGTCTTCTAACTTTTTTTTTTTTAAGTTTTGTGTTTTATTTCTGTAAGCAGTTCAGGCCCTGACTGCCTATTTCCACAGGGAGTCCAGGCACTCTTTCTGCTGCTGCTTCTTGAGCTTCAGGTTCTCTTTGGGCTTGGTGTGCCTTTGGCGCATGACATGTTTTCTTGAACTGCAGATCCAGGGGTTTGTACTTCTTGCCCTTATAGTATTTTCTGAGGTTCTCCTTCTGAGTCTGGTTAATAATAGTGAGAACACGGACAATGGATTTTCAGACAACTCAGATTTTGGAGAGTTTGGAAGCCACACTGCCTGACACTTTGGCGACGTGCAGCTGAGAAAGCTCCACTTTTAGATCGTCCAGTTGTTTCAACAGCTCCCCTCTTTCTTACCATGAAGGTCTCGAGCCTTGATTTGGCCATGGCTGAGAGATATAACCTGCTGACACATGATCCAAGGCCAAGTGAAAAAGAAAGCAGTCTTCTAACTTTTTTCTTTTTATGTCCTCTAGCTTTTGACACTGATGTTGAGATGTTCTAAATCTTTCTGATTCTTGATCCTGCTTGGGTCTTCCTAAATACTGCTTCTCTTTACACTACTCATGTTGGCTAAATCTCTTAAGCTTTCAAAAGATAATACCCAATATGTCAACTTCAGTTCAACTCATAGTGACCCGACATACTGAGTAAAACTCTCCCAGATGGTTCTCCAGCTTGTAATTCTTTATGGAAACAGATTGCCTTATTTTCCTCCAGTATAGGGATTGGTCAGTTTGAACTGCCCACCTTTGAGTTAACAGTCAAGTATTTAAACACCATGCCACTAGAGTTCCTTCCAAAAGATAATACTTAATTAAAAATGCATGTCCAGCAGTAGGATCATGGATCTGGAAGTGTTTATGAAGAGAATTTAGTTCATATTTATAGATGAAGATAAAAAAGCCCAAGTTATGGATTAACTTAACAAAAATTACATGGGTAATATTGAAGCCTAAGGTCTAGATTCTAGCGGTCAATGGAATCCAAACCATTTGCTTACTTGAAGGACATTGTTATTTTTAAAAAGTGGAAGAAAAAGAAGAGCTACAAAGCAAAACATACATCAATTCAATAATTCTACATGTATGATTTGGTAACATTGGTTATATTCTTCAGATTGTACTAACTTTATTGGTATACCTTTCAACTACTTTACCATCAGCATGAGCTTGTTGTTGTATGTGCCATCAAGGTCAAGTCAATTATGACTCCCAGCAATTCTATGCACAATAGCTCTGAACCCTGCTCTATTCTGAGCCAATCTCATTGTCTCTGATATAGCTACTTTCATTACCCCAGCTATTATGTCAATTCATCTTACGTAGGGTTTTCCTCTCCTGTGCTATCCCTCAACCCTTCCAAGCATGATATCCTTCTCCAAAGACTGGTCTCTCCTGGCTACATGCCCAAAGTATGTGAGATGAAGTCCCAGAGTCCTTGCCTCCAAGGAACAGCTTGGTTTCACCCTCTTCAGGTCAGAACTGTTAGTTCTCTTGGCAGTTCATGGTATGCTCAAAACTCTTCTCTGGCCCCACGACTCAAAGGCATCAATTCTTCTATCATCCTTGGTCATTGTCTGACTCTCTAATTCATAGCAAGTAATTGTGAAGACAATGGCCCAGATCAGGTGTACCAACCATGAGCTTACCTTCTATGTGTCTCATCTAAGCTTTCATTTTGCTATTATCAGTTTTATCTTGAATAGATAATTAATAATAATCTTTAAGAGTTGATTTTTTTAAAAGAGTTGGTTGTTTAAGATCTTTATAGGGAAAGTGCATAATTCTTTATTTTTCTCTTACTATTGTGACATAGTGATTAAGTAGCTTGGCTGATAAACAGAAGGCTTGAGGTTTGGACCCACTAGCCAATTCTCGAAAGAAAGATGGGTCTCTCTGCTCCTATGAAGGTTGCAGCCTTAAAAATCTGATGGGGCATTTCTATTCTGTCCTACTGGGTCACTGTGAGTCAGACCCTGGTCTTGGCAGTGAGTTTGGTTCCATAGCCATGCTAAAGTGGAGAACCACTTACTTTTCCTATTCAGAAATGTAAACATGTGAAGAAGATACAAAACTGTAGATAAAACGGAACTTAGTATTAGATAAATGTTTATTATTGTTGTTAAATACTGTTACATTAAACTTACATAGACTCAATGAACAACAGATCCGCCCCTATCCTATCATGCAGCATTCTTGCTATCCTATCATGCAACATTCTTGTTGTCTCTGACATACTTGAGCCTGTTGTTGCGGTGTTGCTCCATCTCCTTGAGAGTTTCCTTCTTGCAATATGCCCAAAGTATGTGGGATGAAGCTTCCCCATCCTTACCTCTAAGAAGTACTCTGGCTTCTGGCTTTACCATCTCCAAAACATACCTGTACTTTTTTTAGTCCCTGTAATATTCAGTACTCTTCCCCGTTACCACAACTCAACAGCATGCATTTATCTTCTGCTGTCTTTATTCATTGTTTAGCTCTCAGATTATAGCATGTGATTGAAAAAAATCATGGTTTAAATCAGGCACATCTTAGTCTTCAAAGTGACATTATTGCTCCTCAGTACTTGGGAGAGCTCCCTGACAACAACAGACTTTCCCAATGCAGTGCATCCATCTTTTGATTTCTTGACTGCTGGCGCCAAGGGTGTTGATTTAGGATCCAAATAAAATGACATTTTTTTTTTAGAATTTCAATCTCTTCTCCATTTATTGTGATGTTACCTATAGTCCCAGTGGTGAGGATTTTTGTCTATTTAATGTTGAGAAAACAAATGGGTCTGTCTTGGAGAGGGTGAAACTAAGTTTCTCCTTGTTGGCTAGGATTTTGAAGCTCCCTCTCACACTCTGGGCATGTGGCCAGGAGAGACTGGTCCTTGGAGAATGACATCAGTTTTGGAAGGGTGGAGGGACTGTGCAGGAGAGGAAGACCCTGGATGAGATGGATTGATACAGTAACTGGGGCAATGTGAGTAGGTATGTTAGAATCAGGGAAATTGGCTCAGGACTGGGCAGTCTCAAGAGCCGCTATACATAGGGTCATTATGGATTGCAGGTGACTTGATGGCATGTAACAACAACAACAACAACAACAACAACAACAACAACAACAACAATGCTGAGATGTTATCCATATTGAAGTCTGTAATCTTTGATCTCCTGCAGCAAGCATTTATTTAAAGTTCTCCTCATTATCGGGAAGTAAGTTTGGGTAATCTGTCTGTAAGTGATACTACCAAGCCAAAGGTGGGTGACTTTTAATCCATGGCCCTCGGGCCTGTCTTTCATTGTTTTTGTTCAGACTTTCCTCTAGGTCATATAGCCCTGGTGTACAAGTTGCCGTACCGCCATCACTTGTGGTTGCTGTGAGGCTGAACACTGTGGCACTGATATGTCAAATATGTTAATAGTTGGCTACCCAATGTGGACACAGAGTGGGGTGGAGCTCCCCGATTAAAACAAGCTTGGAAGGAGGAGTGGCATCCACTTCCATAATAGCTTGCCTCTGGAAACCCTATGAACCTGGAGAGAGGATGAAAGGCACCCAAGCGTTGAGGACTCTCCTTTATAGGGTTGCTGTGAGTCCCCTGCGACTCCACCGCACTTAACAACAACAACAATCTATGTGCTCCATTGACTATGCAAAGGCTTTTGACTGTGTAGATCACAACAAGCTGTGGCTTACTCTGAGAAGAATGGGAATCCCAGAACATTTGATTGTGCTAATGCATAACCTATACTTGGACCAAGAGGCAGTCATCAGAACAGAGCAAGGAGACACTACATGGTTCAAAATCAAGAAGGGGGTCCGTCAGGGATGTGTTCTGTCTCCATACCTTTTCAATCTGTATGCAGAACATATCATCTGAGATGCTGGGCTGTACGAGGAGGTTGTGGCATCAGGATTGTTGGAAGAATCATCAACAACCTGCGTTATGCAGATGACACAACCCTCCTTGCTGAAACTGAGGAGGACCTGAAGCGCTTGCTGCAAAAGGTCAAGGACTGCAGCTTCCTATGTGGATTGAAGCTCAACATCAAGAAAACAAAGATTCTGACCACTGGGCCAATTGGCAGCATCAGTATGGATGGTGAAGAGATTGAGATAGAAGTTTTAGTTTACTTGTCTCCGCAGTCAACATTCTTGGTAACAGCAGCTAGGAAATCAAGAGATGAATTGCATTGGGAATATCAGCTGTGAGGGACCTTTCAAGAGTACTGAAGAACAATGACATCAGGCTGGAGACTAAGGTGCACCTGATCCAGGCTATGGTCTTTGCAATTGCGTGCTATGCATCAGAGAGTTGGACAGTGAATAGGGATGATAGAAAGAGAATTGATGCCTTTGAGCTGTGGTGCTGGATGGACTGCTAGGAGAACAAACAGGTTTGTCCTGGAGAAGGTGAAGCTGGAATGCTCGTTGGAGTCAAGGATTCTGAAGCTTTGTCTGACATACTTTGGGCATGTTGCAAGGAGGGACTGGTCCTAGGAGAGGGACATCATATTTGGCAGAGTGGAGGGGCGGCGAAGGAGAGGAAGACCTTCGATGAGATGGGTTGATTGTGTGAGTGGAGTGGTGGGAATGAGTGCATTTGAGATGGCTAGGTTGGCACAGGATTGAATGGCCTTAAGAGCTCTTGTACATAGGGTCTCTATGAGTTGCAAATGACTCGATGGCACATAACAACAACAACAACAACAGCAATAACAACAATCTATATAATACAGGCTGTTGATGAGTTTTCCTTTGAGCCTGATGTCATGTTTTTCTTCTTAGAGTCCAACCTCTCAAATTAATTGTTCAACATGCAGATTGAATAGGTATGGTGAAAGGCTGTAGTCCTGATGCACACTTTCTTGATTTTATTTTATTATTTTTTTCTTTGTGTCATCAAATCAGATCTGACTGGCCCCTCCTTCTACAGCAGACCATCTGGTGGATTCGAACCACGTACCTCGGGGATTGCAGTGTGGCTTCTTGTCACTAGGCCACCAGTGCTTCCTACCTTTCTTGATTTTAGTGTTCCCTTGTTCTGTTCAGACAACTGCTTTTTGGTATAGGTACTGATTTTGTATGAGCATGATTAAATTTCTGTGTTTCCTATTCTTCCCAATGTTAACCATAGTTATGAACCACACAGTCAAAATCTTTGCATAGTCAATAAAACATAAATAGACATTCTTCTGGTATTCTCTGCTTTTAGCCAAGATTCACTTGGCATCAGCAATAATATATATCCTTGGTGTCAAGGCCTCTTTTAAACTCAGTTTGAACTTCTTTCTCTGAAGTTTTCTGTCAATAATGTACTGTTTCTAGCTGTTTTTGGATGATCTTCAGCAATATTTTGCTTGTATATGATAGTATTAGTGGTATTGTTCAATAATTTCCATATTCTGTTAATTCTTTTTTGGGAAGGGAACAAATATGGATCTCTTTCAGTCAGTTAGCCAGGTAACTGTCTTTCAAATTTCTTGTCACAGACTGGTCAGCACGTCCAGGCTGTGTATCTGTTCATCAAAACATGCCAATTGGTATTCCGTTGATTCCTGGGGACCTTAATTTTTTGCCGGTGTCATCAGTTAAGTTTGAACTTCTTCTATCATTACCACTGGCTCTTGATCATATGCTATTTTTTGAGATATTTCAATGTCAACCAATTAATTTGGGATAATGACTCTTTGTATTCCAACCACCTTCTTTTGAGGCTTCCTAGATTGTTCAAGATTTTGTCTATGACATCTTTTAATATTGCAACTCAAGGCATGAATTTGTTTTTCAGTTCTTTTAGCTTGATAAATCTCAAGAGAGTTCTCCCCTTTTTTTATTCTTTTACTCCAGCTCATTGCATATGCTTTTATAAAATATACACAGAAAAAAGAGAGAAACATTACGAGTAGCAGAATATGTATGAGAGACAAAAAAAGGTCTTATTTTCTAGTTGACATTTTTTTAAGATAAATTTTTATTTTATACTGGTTTGTTTACAAAGTTCATACACTTTATTTTTCACACCGGATCTTCCCCAATTCCTTTTACCGCTCCTCCCTCCACCCATCAAACTGTGTGACCCTACAATTACCCTCATGCCCATGCCCCTCTGCTCATACTCTCCTCTTCCCTTGGATCCTTAAACACGT
This sequence comes from Elephantulus edwardii, assembly GCF_000299155.1. NCBI lineage: Eukaryota > Metazoa > Chordata > Mammalia > Macroscelidea > Macroscelididae > Elephantulus > Elephantulus edwardii. Next base: position 7,940,365 of record NW_006399855.1, on the reverse strand, counting down.
TTTACTAGTTATCGTTCTATTTCTACAATAATGGTCTGATACAGTACTTGTCCCTATGGCACTGATTTAGTTCACTAATGCTCTCCAGTCCCTCTCAAGTATGCAGTAATTTTTGAAATCATTGCTCCTTCACGCTTTGTAGTATTCCAGTGTGTGAATGTAGCACAATTTCTCAATCTATTTGATTGTGGTTGGATGTTTGCCCTGTCTCCATGTTCTTATGATGATGAATAATGCTGTTATAAACATTAGTGTACAAATCTCTGTTTGCATCTCATTTCTAATTTTCTCAGAGTATATTCCAACCAATGGAATAGCTGGGTCATATGAAATTTCTATGTTCAGCTTTTTGAGAAAGTGCTAAACTACCTTACAGAGTGGTTGTACTATTTTATAGTCCCTCCAACAATGTATAAGAGTTCCTATCTCTCCACATAATTCTCCAACATTTATTACTTGTTGTCCTGTTAAACTTTGCCACTTCTGCCAGGGTGAGATGGTATCTTATTTTGGTTTTGGTTTGCCTCTCTCTTATTGTGAGTGATTTTGACTATTTCTTCATGTGTCTGTCGGCCATCCGAACATCTTCCGCTATGAAAGGTCTTTCCAGGTCTTTTGCCCATTATGGAATTGGGTTAGCAGTCTTTTTCTTATAAAAACAATGGAGGCCCTGTAGGATTCTGTAAACTTTTGTTATGAGACCATTTTCTGAGATGGTATTGCCAAATGTTTGTTCCCTGTCAGCAGGTTTTCTTTTCACACTGTTGGAAAATGTTTTTGATGCGCGCACACACACACAAAAAAGTCCCATTCTCCAATTTTATTCTAATTGACTTTTGACTAAAATCTTTATAGGAAAGATGACTTTGAAGAATCAGAAGACAAAGTTTACTGGAAAGTAATTGTGGTCAGTATCATAAATAACATTGACTCAGATTTTGTGAGCAGAAAGAAAATTCTTGATCTGAATATTATTATTTTCAAGTGAAAAACTATTTCCCCGCATCCTTTTGATTCAGTTAGAGGAGATGACAAGTCTGATACTGAGGAGGAGAGAAATGTATGTTTATTGACCTCTTTTAAGAGCAGCAAAGAGAGCCTGTGTGAGCGAAGCTTTTCTCTGGGGTTTTATACACTCTGCCTTAGACTTTGTTCAAGACAAGTAAACATCACAGGCAAATTCACATTGATCCAGAATCTGGGATCCTCTACAGCCTCACATGTCTGGAAAAATGAACACCTTTTGATTCAAGTGGCTCACAGAGTTAGTTAACCAAATATTTGTTTGGTTGGGAGAAAGAAGCTAAATTTGATTGACTTGACTGATTCATAAAACTGCTGCTGGGTGCCTGTGGCCACACAGCCCAACCCCATGGTTTCTGTTATCTCTAGCTGCACTTATCAGCAGGGATTGCTTTGATTTGCATAATATAAGAAAAAAGGGAGCTCAATAAAATGCACTTGGTTCTGTGTCGCTACATGAGCAGTTAACAAATTAGCACAGGGGAAGCTTTTGCAAATGAGAGATTAAATTTCCTTGTTTATATTGGAAATCTCCCTCTGTCTCTGTCAGCAAATGTTCAGTAACATTCTTTCCGTGTTGGGCTGGCTTTTGAGTTCGTTTGTTATTTCTGTTTCTTTTGTTCTTGCTATTTGTTTCCGAGTGACCATCTTTCTCAGGGTAGATAGACACTCTTGTCCTGGATTAGAGTTGACCTGCTGGGGGGAGGGGTCGGTTGGGGGTGGAGGTCAGGCTGCCAGATAAAATACAGGATACTCAGTTCAGTTTGAGATTTCAGATTAACAATGAGTACTGTGTTTTCTCACATATAATGTGCCTGTGTAAATAATATACACATGCCTATAACTAACATCCTAAGGGAGCTTCATAGTTTGCAAAACCCATATAATGTATGTGTTAATTGTATACAATATGATCTCTTAAAATGAATATGTCTCAAATATTGTATGGAATATATTAAATGTTATCAGTGTTATCTGAAATGAAAATAGAAAGAGATGCAGAGTTCTGTACAGAAATGATGTTAGTCATAGAATAGAGTTTAGATCTTTTGTACAAAACTGAACCACCGCTAAGTGAAACTAGTGCTGTTACATCTGTAGGAACACTCTTCCACTTTGTACCTCACTCTTTGTCAATGTGGAGTATGAAGTAACCTGGGTTGCTGTGATGTTGAACCTTGTGCCATTGGGGTAGCAAATACCAGAATGGCTTCCTAATGTGGACAGTGTTTGGTGGAGCTCCCAGATGTAGAATAGGTTTGGAAGCAGGTGTGACATCCAATTCCTAAACCACATGCCTCTGGAAACTCTGTGAACTTGGTGAAATGACAATAATTATGGAAAGACATTAGGTCTTTTGTTCACAATTGCCATGAGTCATGCTTAACTCGATGGCAATCAGCAACAATAACAACAGATGCTCTGTATTTTTATTCACCAAATCTGGCCAGTCCCAAGAGCTCCTCTGTTTTGGTAGGAAAGGTTGTTGTGCCTAACACAGCCCCATAATTGATAGGAATTAGTTACTTTTCCCCACCTTCTCTTTCTCTAGGGCACATTAGTTGTAACTCAAGAGGGAGAAACAGTTTTCTTTAGGGCTGGGATCAGCTTGAGGATTCTGAGGTGACAATCTCAATCATCCAGATGGAGAATATATAGTGCAATGTTTAAAAGAAGAAAAAGGAAAAAGGAAAGATTTAACCATTTTGTTTAAATTTTCTATATCGTTTGCCATAACATTCTCTGCATTTTTATTTTCAAAGGAGAATTGCTTTCAATGAATTTTTAGCTTGGTGATTGAGTTTTGGGGATTCCTTTAGATTTTTATCTGAATGAGACACACACCTTTGCTTTTCATTTCCCACTGTGGCCGTCAGGTGCTTGAGGTAGCAATTGGGGAATGTAAAGATCTGGTGATGGTAGAGTGGCAGGGAGTATTTACTGCAAACTTCTGGTTGTTGTTGCTGTTATTTGCTGTCGAGTCACCTGCAGCTCATAGTGACCCTATGGACAACAGCTCTAAACCCCGCTCTTTCTCTTGCCAATCTTATTGTCTCACACACCTATCCCCAATTATACCAATGACTGAATCGATCCATCTAATTGAGAATCTTCCTCTCCTTTGCTGCTTTTTTATTCAGACTTTCTTTTTTCAGGGCGATGACAACTATTGTCACTTTCATTCCATCTGAGGATATGACTTTGATTCAATTCACATCTTCCTGTAAAGAATCATGAAGAGATATATGGGCTTGGATACTAGGGTCAGACTTGATTGTTACTGATTTTTTAAAATGATATTTATACATTAGGTGGCAGAGCACATTACATGTTGGCTGCTAACCAAAAGGCTGGCAGTTTGAATCTGCCAGCTGTACTGAGGGAGAAAGTTGAAGTGGTCTTCTCCTGCAAAGATTTACAGCCTCAGAACCTGATGGAGAATCAACGTGAGCTGGAATTGATTTGACAGCAGTGGTTTTGGCTTTTGGTTTTACTTAAATATGTTCTAATATTATTTTTAGCTGCAGGTATAAAGGAACTTGGTGATAGTAATTATTTGAAAATATTTGACATTTATTATAAATATTGAATGTATTTGATATTATAGTTGACATTCTTTGGTACTTTTCAGCTTAGTAACATTTTTCTTTTATCTTGTTCTTGTTGGTAAGATTATATGCAGCAAACCATATACTAATGCAATAATTTCTCCATGTGAAAGAAATGTAATCAAATATTAGTTCCATCATTCATTCTGCAATGAAAGATATGCACATACACATGCTTTTCTCTCCTTAAAAGGCATGATGCTTTAAAAATATATTATTAGTAGACAGACAGAAAGCAAGCAAGCAAGCAAGGTGAAGGACAAAATTGACATTAGTTTAAGAAGTGAATGAGTCATTAACAAAATCCTTCGTGTGGGATAGGAGGAAGGAGGAAGAAGTTGCTAGCTTCATTTCTAATACTTTTGACATGTTGCTAGGAGAGGCTATTCCTTGGAAAATAATATCATGCTTAAAAGCTGGAAATAGGCTGGCTTCTTACACCACCCAGCTGTCTTTACCTTGAGGCTGTAAAAGACACACAGAGTAGCTTTATGTGTATTTGTTAAATGAATTTTTTAAAATTTTATATTGGTGTGCATACAAAATTAGTGTACATTATATTTTACATTCACATTGTGTTTCATACAATTCTCATTCACTGCTCCTTGTAAAACCAAACACCATTGAACTATTCCCACCATTACCCCATCTTTTTAGATCCCTACTAGATCTTTCCCATTTCCTTTACCCTCTCTCTCTATCCATCATGTTATGCAACACTATGTTTTCCCCTTTCTGTTCCCACTCAGTCACCCCTTGGATCTTCATACACATTTTACTAGTTATCCTTCTATTTTTGCAATAATGATTGTATGCAGTATTTGTCCTTCTGAGACTGAGTTAGTTCACTCAGCACAATGCTCTGCAGTCTCTCCCAAGTTATGTAATATTTTTCAAAATTGTTCCTCCTAAGTGCTGTATAATATTCCATTGTGTGAATGTATCATAATTTTTCAATCCATTCAACTCTGGTGGACATTTGGTTTGTTTTTACGTTCTTGTGATTGTGAATAAAGCTACTATGGACATTGGTGTACATATCTCCATTTGTATCTCAATTCTAATGTCCTTGGGTTCTATTCCTAACAGTGGTATACTCCTAACAGGGTCATATAGAATTTCTATATTCAGCTTTTTGAAGAAACACCAAACTGTTCCACAGTGGTTGTACCATTTTATAATTCCACCAACAATGTATGAGAATTCCCACCTCTCCACATCCTCTCTAACATTTATTGTTTTCTATGTTGTTAAACTTTGCCACTTTTGCTCGAGTGAGATGGTATCTCATTGCGGTTTTGATTTGCTTCTCTCTTATTGTTGATGATTTTGAGCATTTCTTCATGTGTCTGTTGACCATCCAAATGTTTCCCTCTGTGAAAAGTCTTTCCATATCTTTTGTCCATTTTGTAATTGGGTTATCAGTCTTTTTCTCGTGGAGGCCCTGTAATATTCTGTAAACTTTTGTTATGAGACTCTTGTCTGAGATAGGTAATGCCAAATGTGTTTTTCCAGTTAGTACACAGGGTTGCTATGGGTTGCTGACAAATTGACAGCACATAACAACAACAGGTTCCTTTTCACCCTATTGGTAAAAGTTTTCGTTGCACACAGTAATTTAATCTTTAGACGGTCTCATTCATCAGTTTTATCCTCTCCTAGTTATGTATTTCTGGCTTAATGTTTGAGTGTCTTTATAATATAAGCTGGGCCTTCTAAAGTTGGTCCCATTTTGTCTCTTATGATCTTTATTGTTTTATGCTTTACTCCTAGGTCTCTGATCCACCTTGAGTTGATTTTTGTGCATGGTGTGAGATGTGGATTCTGCTTTAACTTTCTGCAGGTAGCAGTCCAGTTTTGCCAGCACCATTTGTTGGCAACATTGTCATTTCCCTGTTAGATAGGTTTTGTTTCCTTGTTGAATACCAATTGACCATTTCTGGTTTCTTGATTCTGTTCCATTGCTCTACGTGCCTGTCATTATACCAGTATGATGTTGTTTTGGTTATTACAGCTGTATAGTAGGTTTTGAGATCAGGGAGTGCTATGTCACCCACTTCATTTTTGTTTTTCAAAAGTGCTTTGCTTTTTCAGGTTCTCTTTCCTCTCCAAATAAATTTGCCAATTACTTTTCTCTCTTTTAAAAAGAAATTTGGTATCTGTATTGGGATTGCATTAAGCATGGAGCTCACTTTCGGTAGGATTGTCATTTTCAGTATATTAAGTCTTCCTGCCCATGAACGAAGAACATTTTCCCATTTACTTAGTTCTTTTATTGTTTCTTGCAGAAATGTTTTGTAGTGTCTTTTTTTTTAAAAGTCTTTTGCGTGTCTAGTTAGGTTTATTCCTATGTATCACAATTTACAGTTAGCTATTGTATATGATATTTCTTTCTTAGTTTCCTTTTCTGAGTTTCCTTTGTTAGAGAAATCCAACTGACTTTGGTATATTGTTCTTGTATCCTGCCACTCTACTAAGTTGGTCTACTAGCTTTAAGAGTTATTTTGTTGAGTCCTTGGGGTTTTCTGGGTACACTATCATATCATCTGCATATAGCAACAGTTTTATCACCTCTGTGCAAATCTAGATGCCCCTTATTTTCTTCTCTTATTGTACTGCCCTAGCAAGTACTTCCAATACAATTGTTGAATGAATTTTCTTTACTAATTAAGACAGTTTTATTGTAAGGTGAGTGGATGCCACAGCTTAAATATGCAAAAATTTCTTATCTGGCCAAGAGACCTACTTCACTGAAACCTTTGAGCACGCCTATCACACTACCAGTGATGTTAAATTATTCCAGCTTTATTCTGCATAAACAGCACAATAAAGATCCCTGGAGTGATAGTGAGTGGGGAGTTGGGAGGTGAAATGAGAGGTCTGAAGGGGATGGAGGATGGGTGGTGGGTGAGGTGGTATTTT
>NW_006399855.1:7930913-7933711 GCF_000299155.1 Elephantulus edwardii | reverse complement strand
ATTTACAGAGATTTTGGATTTCCATTTATTCATTTTTGCACTTGTCTCCCTGCCCAGCCCTCCCCCCTCCTTCCCCAGTTCACTCCTCTCTTTGAAAAGTAAAATTCTTTCATTGGTATACAATCCCCCACCTGAGTATACTCCACTATGCAACCTTAATTCTGGACTCTTGTGATAATCATAATACCTACCATACATCACTTTTTAACTGTTCTCTCCTTCATCTGTTTCAATGAAGTATACATAATTTATCCAGTTTTTTCAGTCTTACCCCAACCCTGATGTCAGTCCCATTCTATAATAGTGGCACCATGCAGTATTTGTCCTTTTGTGACTGAGATATTTCACTCAGCATCATGTCCTCCAGGGTCACCCATTTTGAATAATATTGCATGAGTTCCTTGTTTTTCAATGCTGCATAGTATTCCATTGTGTGAATATCTCAGAGCTTCTCTATCCATTCATTTGTTGATGGGCACTTGGATTGCTTCCAACTCCTTGCTATTGTGAACAAAGCTGCGATAAACATGGGTGTGTACAATTTTTTTTAACAAAGTGATACATATGGTTCCCCACCTTTCCAATTATGGTATTGATTATACTTAATATTATCGCATATTCACTTAGAAAAATAAAAATTGTAGTTTGCTGTACAAAATAACATCACAATAACTTAGACTAGGAATATTTTGTTTTTATATGCAGTCAAGTAGGAACCATCTCATAGATGACCCTCCTGTGAGTTTTCAGAGGCAGTAAATTGCCTGGGAGGAGATTGCTCATCCTCTTGTGGAGCAACTAACTGGTAGATTTAGTCCACATGCCTTTGGGATTGCAATACAGCTTCTTAACTCTATGCCACCGGAGCTCACTTATAATCTATCCTCTTATGATTAGACACTCCCACTTTCAGATCAATCAAACCACAGCAAACCAAGAAGCCATGTATGTCCCAACCATGACAATTACACACGAAGTGTTATTTGTGCATCCATCATTGCACAGTAACCATACTGTAAAATTGATACGGCATTTTATCAATATAGGGTCTATGGAAGTGCATTTGTGAGAAATTAATAATATTAATAAAATATGTCTAATATGCATACACTAACTATACACACACTCTTCACTGAAAGTATCGGCCCCAGGACTTGATGGGATATAAATGGACATGTTTCAACAAATAGATACAGCCCTGAATATGTTCCATTCTATGTCAAGAAACTTGAAAGACAGATAGTTGGCCAACAGACTGGAAAAGATCCATATTTGTTCCCTTTCCTAGAAAACATAATCCAATAGGATGTGGAAATTATTGAATAATACCATTACAACAATACTATTACATCACGTACAAGTGAGATCTTAGTAAATATTACTTAAAAATGGCTAGAACAATACACCAACTTTCAGAAATTCGAGTTGGAGCCAAAAGAGAGAGTGGCATTGCTGATGTCAGATAGATATTGACTGAAAGAAGAGAAAAACAGAAGGATGTATAGATTTGTTTTATTGAAAACATAATTTATGTCTTTGAATTGTTGGGTTGGAGAAAAGTGCAGACTATTCCACAGACTGCCAAAAGAAAAAACAAATATATCTTGGAGGAAGTGCAACCACAAGATATTCCTTAGAGGCAAAGACAAAACTTTATTTCACTTACATTGATAGATAGGGTCAATACTTGGAGGAAGACATCATGCTGGAAGAGTAGAGAGTCAGTAAAAGAGAGGAAGACCCTTAAGAGATGGATTGACACTGGCTGTAACAATGAGTACAAGTGTATCAGAGATGAATACGACACAGGCTAGAGCAAGTTTCAGATCTGCTATTCACAGGGCTGCTATGAGTTGTAGTTAGACTTGATGACACTTAACAATCATCACTCCCTCTTCCTAACTCACATTGGAGCTATTATGGGTTCAGTTGTAGGCCATTTTAATAAAGCTAATACAATAATTCAAGTCACACTGATTTTTTTTTTGAGCAAGCTCTAGTATCTTAGACCATAGGGAGTTTTACTGCTAACACAAAGAGCACACCTCTCTGTTAGTTTTGAAAGAGTTAGCTATAAATTGAATCCCACTTGAGGGCAGTGAAAGTTGAGCAATTGCATTTGAAAGTTATAGTTACATTATCCTGTAGCCTATTAAAGGACCTGCTGTGCTGTGGTATGTAATGTATCAGACTACTAACCAAAAAGTAGTGGTTAGAATCCCAGATGTTCCTCTGGAAAAATATAGACAATCTCTGTAAAGAGTTACAGCCTCAAAAACCCCATGGAGGTTCACTGTGAATTGGAATTGAGTTACCAGCAGTAGTGGGTAGTCTATTAGGTATGTAAGAATATTTTTTATTTTTTATTTTATTATTTTGTGTGTGTGTGTACTATCAATTTGGATCTTACTGGTACAGGAGAAAATTGTCCCTCCTTCTCAAGCAGAGCATCTGGTGGATTCAAACCACACACCTCTGTGATTGCAGTGTAACTTCTTGCCATTAGGGCACCAGAGCTTGTCAGAACAAACACGTTTACCTTGTAAAAATTTATCTAAGAAGCCAGTGTTCTTCTTAGAAGCAATGATAGTGAGATTTTGTCTCACATACTTTGGAAATGTTATTAGGGTGGGTCAGTCCTTGGTGAAAGAGTTATGATTGCTGAAGGTTTGTGAGGGGAAAAGAGAGGACCCTCCACAATATATTAACAGTGGCTGTAACAATGGGCTTACATACATCAACAATTGTTAAGGATGGTACAAGATTGGGAAGTTTTATTCTTTTTTTTTAATATTTTT
>NW_006399855.1:7922021-7928969 GCF_000299155.1 Elephantulus edwardii | reverse complement strand
TTCAATCTTCACTGAGGGCCAGTCATCAACTGTTTAAGTGTTCAATTATCAATAAGCCGAAGTCTGTGGAAGGCCATAATGGCCCTGCTTTAAGTGGTTCGCTACTACCGCAGCTCACCACACTGTCTCTGCCTCTGCCGCCATCTTCAGAATAGTTTTTTTTAAAAATTTGAAATATTGTGAAAAGAGTTACATTGCTTCAGACAAGTCTGCTGTCAGGGACCTCTTCAAATTATTGAAGAGCAATGATATCAGCTTGAAGATTAAGATGCCCCTGATCCAGGCCTTGGTTTTTTCAATTATTTTCTATGCATCTGAGAGCTGGATAATGAATAAGGATGATAGAAGAATTGGTACTTTTGAGTTGTGGCACTGGAGAAGAATACAGAATAATCCATGGACTGCCAAGAGAATGAACAAACAGGTTGTTGTTGTTGTTGTTATGTGCAGTCAAGTTGCTTGCGACTTATAGTGACCCTATGTACAACAGCCCTAAACCCTGCTCCACCCTGTGCCAATTGCACTGCCTCTGACACACCCATCCTGATTACCCCAGTCACTGAATTAATCCACCTCATAGAGGGCCTTCCCCTCCTGTGCTGTCCCTCCACCCTCCCAAGAATGATGTCCTTCTCCAAGGACTGGTCCCTCCTTATAACATGTTCAAAGTATGTTAGACGGAGCCTTAGAATCCTTGCCTCCAGGGAGCCGCCCATTTTAACCCTTTCCAGGATGAATCTGTTTGTTTTCCTAGCAGCTCATGGTACCCTCAATACTCTTCTCCAGCACCACAGCCCAAAGGCATCAATTCTCCTCTATCATGCTTAGTCACTGTCCAGTTCTCTGTTGCATAACAAGTGATAGCAAAGACCATGGCCTGTATCAGATGCACCTCAGTCTCCAGAGAGACACCATTGCTTTTCAGTACTCTGGAGAGGTCCCTAACAGCAGACTTTCCCCATCTCAGTAAGTCTTTTAATTTCCTGGCTACTGGTGCAGAGAGTGTTGACTGTGGAGCCAAGCAAACTAAAGCTGTAAACAATCACACAAACAGGTATGTCTTGGAAAACAAGTGTAGCCAAATTACTCCTTGGAGGCAAGGATGGCAAAGCTTCCTTTCCTCTCTTATACTTTGGACATGTTCGGCAAGGCTGCTTCTTGGAAAGGCATATCATCCTTAGAAAAGTGGAAGGTCAGCAAAAGAGAGGAAGACTCTTAATCCGATGAGTTAAAGTGTTTGGAGCAATGGATTTGAGTATATCAGGGATGATAAGGACAGCACAGGATAGGACAGAGTTTAAGAATATTGTTCATAGTGCCACTATGAGTCCTACTTGACAGCGCATATCAACACCACCACCACCACAAATATATGCAATAAGTAAGTACATGCTGTTGGAAAATTAGTGTGGATAGATTTGTTTGATGCAGTGTTACCACAAAACTTCAATTTCTAAAGAGAATGCATTAACTCTGAAATACAATAAAATTAAGTACATCAATCTACACACATGTGTATATACATATACAGGCATTATATAATACAAATTACCTATCTTTCATCTATCCTCTCTCTCTCATCTATTATCTATTGTCTATTATCTATCATCTATCATCTATCTATCTATCTATCTATCTATCTATCTATCTATCTATCTATCTATCTATCATCTATCCACCTATCTATTGTTTGAGGGGAAAGAAAAAGAAAACAAATCAGGACATACAGCAAAGGGTAAAAACAGGTGATTTTTGAAGAATGCAACTTCCCTCCTGTAGACCCTTTGCCTGGAGCCTTGCCAGCTCTTGATCTGCTCCTGTGGCGTTTTCTTTCCTCCCTAATCCCCAAAGGGTGCTGCTTCATGCTCTGAACAAGAAAGGGGGAAGCATTAGGGTGAATGTCAGAGAAAGCCAGAAAGGAGAGAGGAGTTCTTTCAAGTAAACACATAATGGGCTTACACACAAAGGAAATCAAGGCTCTCCATGACCATTAAAAAGATTATTTCACACCACGTTTAACCACCAAAGAAGTCTGAGCAAAAGCTGGTATTTAGGCCGTTTTGAGTTGGTTCTGCTTTTATTTACATGAATTCCACTCTTTCCCAAATCCTGCTTCATTCTTCCTTAAATGCACTGCCTTTGATAATTTCCCCCCACCTCCTGGGTCCAGGGGTAGCAGCTCAGATGCTACTGTACGGATGACCTTAATGTCTCTCTAAAAGAAAAATATTTATGTTTTTTGTCACTCTCCTTAAAGCAGTGAGGTTTCCAGGGATAATAAAAAAAGAACAATACTAGTTGACCTCTGCTCATTGGCTTTATCATTATTATCATCAACAGTCCTTCGGGAAAATAATTTTTTTGTATGTCACTATATGAGATTTTCTTTTTATGTGTTCACCAATAATGGACTTTATGTATTGTGTAGCTTTGAGAACCAAATTCCTCTTAGCACATTTTTAATAGCACACCTTTTTACTACATCTTATTCTTTTTGTGCCATCTTGTGACCTTCAAGACAGCATCTCTAAGGCAAAGGGCACTTTGGGTTACTATGTTTTGTTTGTTTATTTAAGGGATTATCCTTGAAGTCAACTAGCAACTAGCCTCACCTAATGGGAGTGATAAGTGCCAAGCTGCGCCAAAAAAGAGAACTAAATATTCAAAATGTTCCTGTATTTCTGTAAATCTGGTGGCTAGCTATAAGTCAGTGCCTCTCTGTTTGCTGGCCTTAAAATAGAGAGTTGTCCCCAGTGCAGCCATTGGGAGTATACTTGAGAGGATTTTAAGTAAATACCATCATGAGGCCAATGTGTGCTAACTGTCAATTTGTATTTATATGATGTGTGACTGTGCCGAAGCAGGCATCATGAATCATTCAGGATTACCCTCACTGGAGAGCCTCTAATTCGGCCTGAAGGATTAGGGAAACAGGGTTCAAATGCTATTCATCAGCCCTGTCTTTCTGAGAGCACTAGTAAAGTCATCCAGTCCCTGACCTGCAGCTGAAAGACTCCATTTCCAAGTCTGAGAGAAAGGTCACCTAAAGGTAATGGAATATTTTTTTCAAGGTAGCACAGTCATGATCCCTAAACTGGTTTGGGGTCAGTCGGGAGGGAAGAATCAGGGACCTCCAGAGCGTGAAAGAAGGGAGATGCCCTTGGTGTTTCTTTTAAAAAATTCTTGCTGAGATTTTAGGTTTCTTCTTGAAATGCATTTTTTTTTCCTTCAGAAATTGAGTGATAAAATCTTCCCAAAGGATAGAAAGTGCACTGTCAAGTGGATGCTAAACAGGTAAATACAGAGTTGTTTTTCAGCAAATATTTTGGACTTCCTTTCCTTCTCCATCTTCTAATGCCAAGATTTAAAAAAAATAATAACTAGATCTTCTGGAGCTCTCTGTATGGTCCTCAGCAACTTTATTTTATTCTCTGTGAGTCATTCTGGGTGTCTTGCTTCATGTTTAATTATTGAGCCAAACTTTTACAATGTAGTAGGTGTCACTGAATAATCAATAACAACAAAAAATTTTATCATGGAGTAAAACAGCACTAGATTTTGGATTTTATAGTTGGTGACTAGCATCAGCAATCTGCATTACTTGTCCTGCAGTGCTTGTGAAGGTATTGCCATCACTGTGGATCTATTACAACCTTTAACATAGTAGACCTCTCCACAGAATCATTACACCTCTCCCCCCACCACAGTCTTTTATGGTGTATGTTTTCCAGGTCTCTATTTTTTGTTGGCCTTCTACCTTTCATAGCATGATGCTTTTCCCCCAAGGACTGGATCCGCCTAACTACATGCCCAAAGTATATGAGATGAAGTTTTAGTATCTTTGTGCCTGAGGAGCACCCTAATTGCACCTCTCTCAAGACAGGCTTGTTCTTTTGACAGTTTATGATGTTATTCAGGTTTTTTCACCAACACTATAATACAAAGGCATCAATTCTTCTGTAGTCTTCCTTTTCCATTGTTCAATTTTCAGACACATATGGGACAATTGAAAATGCCATACTCTATCTCTATTTCATCCTTTAGTGATGTCATCCTTTCTTGGATTTAAATATACTGATGATTTTTAAATTAATAAACGTGTTTTAGACTTCTCTTCTGAATGTCAAATTCATATTACTGCATATCCATTCAAGATTTCTGTTTGAACGCTTAGTTCTTATTGTTGTTTTAATTTTATAAACACTTTCAAATTATTTATTAAAGTTATTCATTTATGCACACTTTCTTCCCTTTGCCTCCCATGTTTCCCTTATAAGGCTATTAATTGTCACACACATTTTTTTCTAAACATCCTTTCCTTTCTGAATGTCCTTCCTATCATTCATTCCAATGCGGTATTTATTATCTATCCTTTCTTTTCCTGTTCTTCACTCCTTCTTCTGTCTTGATCATATTACTACATTAATGGGCTTAAGCATTATTTATCCTTTGTGACTGAGATATTTCACTCAGCATAATGTCTTTCAGACTCATCGAGGTTGTATATAGTGTTTCATGATTTTATTTTTAAATGGTGCATGGTTTTCCATTGTGTGCATGTGCCATAGATTCTCTATCTACTCAATTGTGTCTATTTCCATCTCTTTGTTATTGTAAATAATGCTGTGCATACATTAATTTGTGTTGTTGATGTTGTTGTTGGGTGCCATTGAATCAAGTATGACTCTTAGCAACTCTGTGAACAACAATCTGAACCCTCTCCTATCTTGGGACATCCTCATCATCTCTGATACACTTGGGACCATTTTTATAGTTACTGTGTCAATCCATCTCATTGAGGGGCTTCTCTTTCTTTGACCCTCCACCTTTTAAAGTATAGTCTATTTTTCCAAGGAATAACCCCTCCTAGCAACGTGTCCAAAATATGAGAGATGAAGGTTTGTCATCTTTGCCACCAAGGAGGACTCTGGCTTTCCCTTTCCCAAGATATACTTGTTCATTCTTTTGACAGTCTATGGATATTCAGTACTCTTCTCCAACACCATAACTCAAAGGCATAAATACGTCTTCTATTATTTTTATTCATTGTCTAGTTTTCAGATGCACAGTAAGTGATTGAAAAGACCATAACCTGAATTAGGCACACCTTAGTCTGTAAGCTGACATCATTGTTCTTTAGTATTTTGGAGAGATCCCTGACAGTGGACTTGCTCAAAGCAATATGTTTCCTTATTTCCTACCTGCTGGTACCAAGGTTGTTGACTGTGGATTCAAGTAAGATGAAATCATTGACAATTTAAAACCTTTATGTATCCTGAGGTTGCCTATTAGCTCAGTGGTAAGGACTTTTATTTTCTTGATGTAAGATAACAATCCATATTCAAGACTGTTAAGACTGTCCTCTTTGATCTTCTACAGCAAGTGCTTTAGGTCCTCCTCACTTTCAGCAAGAAGGGTTATATCATCTGCATAACATAGGTTGTTGATGAATCTTGCTCCAATTCTGATTCCACAATCTTCTTCATAAGGTCTGATTTAAGGAACTATTTGCTCAAAATACAGATTGAATAGGTGTGGAGACAGTATATATCCCTGATGGACACTATTCCTAATTTTAAACAATGCCATATTATCTTTGGACAACAGTTTCTCGGTGTAGGTATAGATTTCATATGAGCATAATTAAGTGTTCTGGAATTCCCATTCTTCTCAATGTTGACCGAAGCTTATTGTGATTCACACAAATTCTTTTGCATAGGTTTCCATTGGCTGATATTAGAAGTACATCACCAAAGCTTTTTACAGTCTGTCCTAGTTTTAAAACTCCATTGAAAGCACATGATCCACAGGGTAGTAATTGTTGTTGTTAAGTTTAGTTAAGTAAAATTCATAATGACCCTCTGAACAGCATATCTGAACCTTTCTGTATCCTGTGCCATCCTCATCATCTCTGATATCCTTGAGCCCATTGTTGCAGTCACTGTATACATCCACCCATCCATCTCATTGAAGGCCTTCCTTTCTTTTGCTGATCCTCTACCTTTCCAGACATGATTTTATTTTCCAAAGACTAGCCTCTCTTAACAACATGCCCAAAGTATGTGAGACAAAGCTGTGCTGTTTTCGCTTGTGAGGAGCACCCTGGTTTCACTTTCTCCAAGATGTACTTGTTTGTTCTCTTGGAAATTCATGGCATATTTAGCACTCTTTTCCAACACAACTCAATGGCTTCAATTTTTCTGTCATCTTTATTCATGGTTCAACTTTCAGATGCATAGCATATAATTGAATCAGGTCCACCATGACCTTAAAATAACATATGCTAATATAGATGGGTGATTTTAATCTGTGGCCCTCAGGCTTGGTTTTAATTGTTTTTGGTCAAACATTTTTCTAATTGCTAAAGCACTGGTCTGTCCATTTTCTGTACAGAGGTAACTCATGGTTGCTGTGATGTTGGCCACTGTGACACTGATGTATCAAATGAGGTAATGGCTACCCATGGTGGACAGTGTTCGGTGCATCTCCCTGATTAAAACAAGCTTAGAAGCAGGAGTGCCATCCACTTCTGAAATAGCTTTCCTCCGGAAACACTATGAACTTGGGTAAATGAAGAAAGTTATACAAGTGTTCAAGTCATTCATAGGGTCGCTATGAGTTGTATGTGACTCAACAGCACTTAACAACAAGAACAACAACAACAATATATAACATATATAATATGTAACATCAAATAACATATATACAGCACCTATACTAAAATTGAAATGATATGGAGATAATTAGCATGGCTCTTGAACAAGGATGATATGCAAATTTGTGAAGTGTTCCATATTTAGGAAAAACAAACCATGATTGTTCCTTAGAACTTTGGACATATCTTCTGATTTCTGTTTTTAAAAATGATAAAGATATTTGATGCCTACTGTGTAGTCTTGAAATAAATGATACTTTAGATTTATTGGTCCAGGTGTGCAGAATGGGCAG
>NW_006399855.1:7917891-7919096 GCF_000299155.1 Elephantulus edwardii | reverse complement strand
TATCTGGGTGGATGTGTTTGAGACAGTGAGATTGAAATTGGCATGGGATAGAGTAGGGTTTGGGGCTGTTGTACATATGGTCGCTATGAGTCGAAGAGAACTCAACAACACATAACAACAACAATAACAACTTCATAAAGTACAGCTTCTCATGATTTTTTTAGCATACAGATTAATCAGGTATGGAGAATAGATATAGCTCAGACATACATGTTTCTTGATCTGAAACCATGTTTTGCTCTCTTGTTCTGTTCAAACAATAGCCTTCCTATTCTTCCCGATGTTAGCCAGAATTTGTTATGATCCCCATTGTCAAATGTCTTTGTATAGTCAATAAAGCACAAATATACATTTTTTTTCTGGTGTTCTTTACTTTCAGACAGAATCCATTTGACATCTACAATGGTTCTCATGGCCTCTTCTAAATCCAACTTGGATTTTTGGCAGTTCTCTATAGATATACAGTTCTAGTGATTTTGCAATAATCTTCAGCAAGATTCTCCTTGCATATGATAGTAATGACATTGGTAATTTCCACCTTCTATTGGTTATCCTTTCTTGGGAATGGGAACAAATAAGGATCTCTTCAAGTCAGTTGTCAAGTTGGGTGTCTTTCAGGTTTCTTGGCCCAGTCTGGTGAGCACATTCAGTGTTGTATCTGTTTGTTGGAACATGCCAATTGGTATTCTATCAATTCTTGGTGCCTTATGTTTTGGTCAATGCCTTCAGCGCTGCTTGTACTTCTTCCTATATTCCATTGGCTCTTGATCATATGCTAATTCCTGAAATTGTCCTGTGTCAATTGTTTTCGGTACAGTGACTCTGTGTATTCCTTCCATCTTCTTTTGATACTTCCTGGATCATTCAAGATTTTGCCCAGATCCTTCAAAATTGCAACTCAAGATTTGAATTTGTTTTTCAATGTTCTCAGCTTGAGAAATGCTGGGGCAGTTCTTCCCTTTTTATTTTCTAACTCTAGTAATTCACACAATTCATTAAAATACTTTGCTTTGCAAACAACTATGAAATATCATCTCACCCCAGTCAGAATAGAAAAATTTAACAGAAAAGCAAGCAACAAATGCTAGCGAGGTTGTGGAGAAACTGGAACCCTTATTCACTGTTGGTGGGAGTGTAAAATGGTACAACCACTGTGGAAGGTGGTATGACGCTTTCTCACAAAGTTGCAAATAGAGATACCATTT
>NW_006399855.1:7898560-7915838 GCF_000299155.1 Elephantulus edwardii | reverse complement strand
AGAGACAGGTCTTTGGAGAGGGACATCATGCTGGGTAGAGTAGAGGGACAGCGCAGGAGGGGAAGACCCTCTATGAGGTGGATTGATTCAGTGACAGGGGTAATCGGGATGGGTGTGTCAGAGGCAATGCGATTGGCACAGGATAGAGCAGGGTTTAGGGCTGTTGTACTAGGGTCGCTATGAGTCGCAAACGACTCGACGGCACATAACAACAACAACAACAACGCTTGCCTCCTCTCCAAATCTCCTCACACAGTCTTCTCTTAACTCAGGGAAGCTTATGGCAACATTGTTTAAGGGAAAAAGTGTTCTGGCACAGCTATCTTTCTTAAACTCTATATTCGTCCATTCAAGAGTCAGTTCAATATTTCTACTTGAATGCCTAGTAAACATCACAAATTTCACATATAAGGCCAATTCCTAAATTCTTTTCCCTCCTTACTTCTTATGTTTGCAGTTTCTTATCTTCTTGGTTGATGGCAATTATATCCTTTTAATTGCTGGAGCCAACAATCTTGCTGTCTTCCTTTCTTTCTCATAAATGCATCTAATCTGCTTGTAAATCCTACAGTGACCTTATATGCAGAGTGGAGCTATCTCAGAGGGCTTCCTAGGTTGTAATTTTTATAGAAGCAGATTTGTCACCTATTTTTTCCATGGAGCAACTGGTAAAGTCAAGCTGCCAACTTGTTTGTTATCAACCACCCACTTAACTATTGCTTTACTGGAGCTGCTTTTTAACAGAATTAAAGATAGAATTCTACCACTATCTCTCTATACATTTTTGAAGCACAGTGATACTCTATGTTTTGTCGTCAATATGTATTGTTGAGTCAGAACTGACTCTTACCAGCAGGCTTTCAGAGGCAGTGAATTATATGGGAATAGGTTACCCATCTTTCTGTCATAAAGCAGAGTTGTCTACTTTCAGAATTTCTTTAGAATTGCTATCATTTGTTATTCCTTTCATCATTGCCACCCTGCATAAAACCACACCACTTCTCACTTGGATTATTGTCAACAGATTCCCAACAGCTACCATTCTCACTCCCCAAACAGCCTGTTCACAATACAACTGCCAAAGTAATTCTTCTAAAGTTTGACATATTAAGTCCTTGTCCTGCTCAAATTCTTACCATCAGAATCTTTATTGTAGCTTAAAAGGCTCCCCTATACGCTTATCTCTTGAGATCTTTGTTACATCTGTGGAGAAATGTTCACCTCTATCTTCTATTCTCTCAATTCCATAAGGCCATAAAAACTTAGAGTCAAGTTCACCCAGTTTGACATATGCTTGCTCTTAGGTCAAAAGCAAAACAATATTGCTTCACTCCCTCTGTGTTTCTTTGACTCATTCATCGTTGTCTTGCCTATTGATCAGTATTTTTTGCCAGTTTCATTGATTTTGTTTCTTTAAGGAGATGACATTTATTTATACTTGCTTTTGGGAGGAGAAGAATAATTTTAAGACTTTAGCATATCATGACTCTAAAATATGTATCACTTTGTTTTAAATAGACTACTTCACAGTTCTTCTAACTCACTATTAATTTTAACGTATTTTTTAACAGGTTTTTCTGAATGTGTAAATGTAACTAGACAAAACCTGAAGTAGATATATTAGTAAATATTTTAAAAATGTATTGAGAGGAAGCTCTGATGGCCTATTGGTAAGGAACTTTTCTGCCAGTCCACAGGCACATGGTTTGAGTCTACCAGTAGCTTTGTGACAGAAAGATGGGCAACCTCCTTCCTTGAAATTTACTGACTCTGTAAACCTGTAGGTAAGAGTCAGTTCTGACTCAACTATACATAACAATGAAACATAGAGTATCACTGTGCTTCAAAAATGTCTAGAGAGATAGTGATGAAATTCTATCTTTAATTCCATTAAAAAGCAGCGCTGGTAAAGCAGTAACGTGATTGGTTGATTACTAACAAGTTGGCAGCTTGACTTTATCAGTTGTTCCATGAAAGAAATAGGTGACAAATCTGCTTCTCTAAAACTTACAACCTAGGAAGCCCTCTAGGGTCGCTCCACTCTGTCGATAGGGTCACTATGAATTAAAATCAACTTGAGGACAACAGGTTATTCAGTTGAAAAACAAACAATTGGAAAAGAAAGAGAACTCTGGGAAATGTATAAAGGATGGATGAGAAGAGAGAGAAAAATAGGAGATAAGAAGACTTATGAGAGGGTCACTCTGAAACTCTCTCTCGATATATATATATATCAGTAAGATTCTACAGTAGAAAAAATATCTAATCATCTGTATATTTACAAGTAGCCTTAGAACTGTGGGTGAATTTCTTAATCTCTCAAAAGCTCAGTATTTTCCTCTATGAAATAAGAAAAAGAAGAGAATCTACTTTATGTAGTCCATAAAGCGTCTATTTGAAAAAAATATATATGCACATACATACCATGTGGCTCATTTTTTCTTCTCTGGAGAGTTAGGTGACACCTAACAGAGGAACTGGTGTCCACTGATTCTTACCTCCTAGTATTCCTGGCCTTTTTTAAAAAAAATTATTTTTGTGTGAGTGTACCGTCAAATCAGATCTGACTGGTACAGGAGGAGATTGTCCCTCCTTCCCCAGCAGAGCATCTGGTGGATTTGAACCGTGCGACTCTGGGATTATAGTTGCAGGTCCTTGCCACTAGGCCACCAGAGCTCCCCTATTCCTGCCCTTATGTACCCCTCCCCTACACACACTGCAGCAGAATTTGTCTGTGTAATTAATAATGTTAGCAGATGTGATGATATGTAGTACTTCTGTCTTGAGAACTCTTGAACTTGTTGATTGTCTGAGTCTCACTGGCTTTCGAGAGAAAAAGCCACCAGGCTATCAGCAGTCCTGTGGAGAGACTTTTATGGTGAGAAACTAAGAACTCTGACCACGAGCAATGGTAGAAGGAACTTGGAAATCTATTGAGTGTAGAGGTGACTTCATCACCAGTCCACAGCTTGACTGTCATTTGAGTATCCCAGTTAACCCATTATTCTAGAGCCACAGAAAATGTGAGACGAGTGTTTGTTACTTAATGTGAATGTGCTGTTGAGCTGGAAATAATGGCTGACCCTCCAGCGAGTTTTCAGAGGCTATGAACTCCCTGACCGGAGAATGCTCATCTTTCTCCCACAGAGTTGCTAGTGGATCCGAAGTTGATCCCAATATTTGGGTTCTTCATGATGCAACAATAGAGATGTAGTAAAACAGATCACTGACATGAAGCAAATGACTATGACTCTGGAATATGCAAAATGTAAGAAAGAAGGAAGGTATTACAAGTTTATTATTTTCTTGGAAGGATTGATACATCTCAGGGGGGGAAAAGGTAAGAAAAATCAAGAGGGAGTGTGACTTAAAAGAAGTAAAATTAAGAAAATGAGTGAGTGTATATCGTCTAATGACCTAGAGAACACTTGAGAAACCTGAAAAAAAAAAAGATTACAAGAAGGAGGCTGTATTCTTCATATAGTGCAAAGGAATGAAGTAGCTAGACCATATACTGTGTTCTTGTGTAGCTATATCCCCAGTCTCAACACACAGACACACACACACACGGGGGTGGGAGGAGAGAGTGTTACCTTTTGCACAGTTATCCAGGGCTTCCATGTGCCATTGTAGACTCCTTGTGCAAATCAGAGAGCCGTTCTACTCTGGGTAGACAATTGAAAATAAAGTGCCACCTCTGGCCATTGTCAGGCCTTTGGGCACATGGCTTGGCAAGCATGTGGCCCATTGTGTGAAAGTAAAGACACCTCTTCTACATGGACATGAGCCAGTGCCAGGGTTCAGAGCTTGGCAAAGAAAACATGAACTGGGTCTCAGCCCATGGCTTCTCTCTGGGTCAGCTGCTTTGTGCAATGTTCAAACTGCACCATTGTACAGACATTTGTAAGTATGTGAACCCTTCTGTAAAAAGCTCCTTAAACATTCCTGTGTGTTTGGTTCAGGGAAGGGAGGAGAGCTAGAGGTTTTTAGAATCAGTAAGGAGTAATCTTTGGAATTGTGGTTTGTCACGGACATTGATTGGCAAGGAGCATTCACCATTAATTAATGACTCATTTGAAGGAAACAATGCTAAGTCTCTTGATCTCTCACTTCACTGTAAGGCTAGCAAGCCAGAGATCTGGCATAGAGGATGGAAGTATGTAATGAAAAAGAACTCACACCAATACTGTTTCTATCCTTCAAGAAAACAAAGGCGACCATTTGTCCTCCCTTTTTTTTAAAAAAAAAAATCCCAAAGGCTACTTTCTCCTCTTATAGCTTCTACAAATTCCTTAGTTGTGTAAAATGCTTAGGCTAAGGAGGTCTCAGTATCTTTATGATTTAAGACTGAACAAATAAACCCATAATATGGGGACCAAAAGTCATCATAAGATGACACAGAGCCATTCCAAGGTCAAGTACCTGACTCATAGTCATGTAATGTTCAGGGGCTGGAGTGCACATGTAGTATAAGAATAATGCATTCATTTATCCAACATGGACTTGGGCCAACCTTGCATTGTGCCTAGGGGTATAGATAGATATGTAAAGAGATACTTCTAATGTAAAATACCACTAGAGAAATACTCTTTACATTGGTTACTAGAAGAATAATGAGCCTAGGAAGAAAATATAATTTTCTTCTTTCAAAAGTAGTATATACTATCTAAGATATAACTATTGATCTCTCCTTTCATCATTGACAAAAGAGAAGACTTGGAGAGGAAACTAATCTATATGTTTAACAGCCTACACAAACTACATCCACACTGAGATCAGGATAAAAGTTAAACTCACTGCCTTTAGATTGATTCTGACTCATCTGAGACCCTCCGTCAGGTTTCTGATGCTGTAAATCTTAATGGGAGGTGACTGCCCATTTTTCTCCCCTGGAGTCAGTCACTGGTGTAACAGTTAGCAGCCTTTGAGTTAGAAGCACCATTGACTACAGATTATGCCACTAGAGCTTTTTATATGGCTTTTCCAGAACCACCACCAACCATTCTGATCCAGTCACTGGTGTAACAGTTAGCAGCCTTTGCATTAGAAGCACCATTGACTACAGATTATGCCACTAGAGCTTTTTATATGGCTTTTCCAGAACCACCACCAACCATTCTGATCAGTGCCACACATCATAGATGGATTCTTGTAGAATATGAGAAAAATGTGGAACATAACTCAAATTTAAAAAAAAAATAATTGCAGACTAATTGGACCTTTAGAGACTCAAAGAGTCTCTGAGACCATCATCCTGAGATAGTCTTTAAAGCCGAAACTGTCATTTTTCTCTTGAAGTAACCCTTTTAGCTAAATAACAGATTGCTTCATAGAATAAAGAATATTGCCTCCTTAAAAGATGTCCTATATGAGACCTCTGTTGTCCCATGTGAGACCAAGACCAAAAATGACTCTAAAGCTAAGATGAGGATGTTAGGAGACAAGGAGACCAGATTACTGGAAGTTGCACAACTAGAAAGGAGTGAATGAGAATAATGACACATTGTGAAATACGTACTTTGTACAGAAATTATTAAATGGAAGCCTAATAAACTGTGTAAACACGAC
Organism: Elephantulus edwardii; assembly: GCF_000299155.1. Taxonomy (NCBI): domain Eukaryota; kingdom Metazoa; phylum Chordata; class Mammalia; order Macroscelidea; family Macroscelididae; genus Elephantulus; species Elephantulus edwardii. The sequence goes on along the minus strand of NW_006399855.1, from coordinate 7,910,270 downwards.
AAAATATTATTAAAAAGAAAGTAACACATAGACATATTTGTCATCATGTGACACACAGTATATACACAGTACACAGGTTGAAGTCTTGACTGGTGCCAATGGTTAACGTGTTCCCTGCTAGCTGAGAAACTGAAGGTTTGAATTCACCCAGAGGCATCTTGGAGATTTGCTTCTGAAAAACCAGCCATGTAGACCTTATGGTGCACAATTCAATTCTGAAGTTGTGGATTACGGAGGAGTCAGAGTGGAAACAATGGCAACTGATTGTTGTTGTTTATGTAGGTTGAGGCCAAGGGAAATGTATTAGAAAAGAACTCATGCAGGTCAAATTTCCCATTAAATGGCAACGGAAAAGAAAAACTCCTCAGCAAAATAAGGCATTATAAATAGCAGTAAAAAATTTGGAACTCAAATCCTATTTTTAGAGTCTTTTGATTTAACCTACAGATAAATGATTTGAACTGGTACATAAAAAAAATGACTGGATGGTCATAGTACAGATGCTAGTACTAGGCAAGGTGGCCTGTGGCCTCACATAGGTCAGGAATACCAGCAAAATAAGAATAGCATGAAAATAAAAATGAAGTAGTGGCCCCAAGGGAAGCCTAATAGTTATAAATGCATAAACAGTTAAAACACAACTGAAGCAGGACAGGCAGATGTTAGTCCTTGAGGTATAGTGTGTAACATGTTGGGTTGCTAACTGAAAGGTCAGCAGTTTGAATCCCCAAGGCTTTCCAAGGAAGAAAGATGGTCAGTTAGATTTACAGCCTTAGAAAACTGATGAAGAGGCAGCATGAATTGAAATTGACATCAAGGCAGTGAGTTTTGGCTTTGCACATCACCCTAGGTAATATTTAGAAGCCAGGGAAAATGGATAACATGTCTTGATAGGGAAATGTAAGAAACCCCTAAATCAATGGCAAATTATTTTATCACATGGATTTGATGCACCATAAAGATTGCAGGGGAAACACAGTGTCTCCAGTTGGAACTGTGCAGAACATTTGGGAAGCTATAAAGTGGAGATGCTTATCAGATGAATCAGTAGTAACATTAGATCAAAGTCAGAGCAAGCCACCTCCAAGCGATCTGTGTCCCAGACTGGAAAAGTGGGAGTGGATAAAGACCTGTTAGCAAGACACAGGTGCTTAGTTTTTACCTAATGGATAATTTATACCGGACACATACTGTCTTTGGCCAAGTAATTACTTATATTTTGTAATTTGGTAATCAAAGGGTAAAATTCTGACACATACATGTATTTAGGGAATTAGGTGCCATGAGAGATTTCCAACAGCGGGATTTTTTGCATTTTGGAAATTCTCCTGGTGGTTCTTAGCTTGAAATGTTGTTATTGTTGTGTATCATAGCATCAGAACTGACCCATAGCTGACCCTCCGGTGGGTTTTCAGAGGCAATTAATTGTACAGGAGGAGATTGCACATCTTTTTCCACAGAGAGGCTGGTGGCCTCGAACCCCAGGCCTTTGGGATTGCAGTGCAGCTCCTTGCCACTAGGCCACCAGAGCTCACTAGTTGTAGAATGTTGTGTTGATTGCCTTTGAGTCGAGCATGATTCATAGCAACCCTATGAACAAAAGGCCTGAAGCCTTTTTATAACTACAGACATTTATCAAAGTTCATAGAGTTTCCTGAGGCATGTTGTTTAGGAAGTAGATGCCACTCCTGCTTCCAAAGGTTTAGAATAGTCTACATTTAATGCTACGATTTTTGTTTGTTTTCAGAAAAACATGGCTCCCTGTGCAATTTGCTGCCTCTGAAAACCTGCTGAAGGGTCAACTACGAGTCTTTTCTGACTCCATGGTACATAATAACTACCCCCACCCAGTTATGTAGTTAGAGTTACAAGGAATGGCTAGAAAGTAATTCACTATACTGCAAGGAGAAATTAGTTAAACGTTAGTCAAACTTATTTTACCTTTGATTTGAAATACTTCTGGGTGGAGAAACCCTCAGTGGTTTTTAATTGTTAGTTTAAAAAAGTCTCTGTCTTCTCCATTTGTACCTGCAGACTATCAGACAGCCAGTGTGCCTTTTGGCAGTTCTGAGATTTGCTTTTCTCTCACTCCATGAAGCTTCCACTTTTGGCAGATATCCTGAGGAAGAGACTGAAGTTGTTGCTTCTCCCCGAGAGGACCTTTTTCTCCAAACACTTTAAGACAACATTATAGTGCCGTCTGCTATTTTTAAATAACGGCTCTCTGGTGGCACAATGGTTAAGTGCTGAGTTGCTAACCGAAAGTTTGGCAGTTCAAATCTACCCAGTGGTTCTGAAAGACCTGTTGGTATGCTCCTATGAAGATTATAGCCTAGAAGACCCTCTGGGGCCGTTCTACTTTGTTACAAGTGATTGTTATAAATCAGAATGGGCCCAATGGCGGTAGCTTCGTCTGCCTCAGGTCAGGTGGTCGGTAAAAAGATCACTGATTTGGGGCCATCGATCTCAAGTCTGAACTGAAGCAGTGGAATTTAGATATTACCAGAGTTAAGCCTGTGCTTGTCTCATGTCTCAAGCAGGCTACTGAAGAGGAAGGAAGCGATCCAGATAATATTGAATTAACTGTTTCCACTGATAACTCCAAACAAGAAACTAACCAAAGGCAAAGGTAAAAACAAGAAACAGATGAGTTGAGTGGAGGTGTTTCTGTAGAAGATGATGTCTTTGTTAAAGACTCGGAATTGGAGAATCAGGAGGCACATGAATGAGATGAAAATGATGAATGAAAGGACTCTGAAGAGTTTGGAGAAAATGAAGAAGAAAATTTGCTTTCCAGTGAGTTACTTTCTGCAGAAGAGAACAAGATAAATTAATAGAGACAGAAGCAATAAAAGATATAGACAAAGAGGACATTGAAAGTCAGGAGATTGGAGCTCAAGAAGGTGACAATGATGCCTTCCTAACAGCACAGGATGGTGACGAAGGAGAAAACAAGAAAGCTCTTCAGAGAAATCTAAATACAACAAGACATCATCCAAAGAGGACAAAGGAAGCACAAGTAGCACCAGAAGTAGCAGTGGAACCACAACTAAAAATATTTGGGTTAACGGACTTTCTTCTAATACCAAAGCTGCTGATTTGAAGAACCTCTTTGGAAAATATGGAGAGGTTTTGAGTGCAAAAAGTAGTTACAGATGCTCAAAGACCTGGGGCGAGGTGCTATGACATTGTAATTATGTCTTCAAATACAGAGGTATCTAGAGAAGCATTGCACACCTGACTTAAATGGGCAAATGATTTAAAATGAAAAAGTTAAAGGTGATCCTTCTTAAGAAAAAAATCGAAGAAAGAAAATGATGAGTAGTTCAAGAAGTGCTGGACACAAAACAAATACAAGTGACAGAAGTAGCAAGATACAAGCCTCTGCCAAAAAAAGGAAGATAAAAAGATCATCTAAGCAATTGGAAAAGAAAGAAAATAAGGATAGGAAGAAAATAAAAGGTAAAGAGGAGAAAATGATAATGAATCAAATGTCCAAACTTCAGAACTGGTTAAAGAAAAGTGAAGAAAAGAAGCGAGTAAATTAAAAAAGTCTGGAATATATGGTCATACTAGATCAAACTAAAGGAGATCCTTCTAGATCATCAAGAAGAGGGAGACATGAGAACATTCATGGAAGAAGCAAGGAAAAGGAGAGAGCTTGTCTAGATAAGAGACAAAGATTACAGAAGGAAAGAGATCTTACCTTTTGAAAAGATGAAGGAACAGAGATTAAGAGAACATTTAGTTCATTTTGAAAGATTATGACTAGCAATGAAACTTCTAAGGTGAAGAGAGATTGCAGAAAGAGAGCACCGAGAGCAAGAACTCAGAATAATTCAGGAACAAGAAGAACGTGATCGCTTACAGAGGGAGAGAGCATCTAGAAATTGAAAGGCAAAAGCTAGAGAGAGAGAATGGAACATGAATGCTTGGAAAGAGAACAGGAACGTTGTAATGAGGCAGAACGTATTGGCCAAGAATGGGAAGAGCTCCCAAGACAGCAGTAGTAGCTTCATCAGGAACAACAAAAAAGGAATTCTTTGAAACATCTGTGTGATGCAGATCATAGGCATGATGACCTTACTGGAATGAGAATATAAACAGTTGTCTCTATATACAAGATGCACAGTTTGGCCACAGGTCTGACTACTCTCACCAACACAACAGATTTAATGACTTTGATCATCGAAAGAGAGAGAGAGAGAGATTTCCTGAGAATTCAGCAGTGCAGTCTTCATCTTCTGAAAGGCAGGAACGATTCGTTGGTCAAAGTGAAAGGGGAAAAAAAGCATGTCCTATACGAAGAGAAGACCCAGGCTATGAGAGATACCCCCAAAATATCAGTGATTCCAGATGAAATGAACCTCCACCAAGAAATCAACTTAGACAGACAGGCAAGAAGTGAGAGGAGAAAGAAGTGAAAGGAGAACTGTCATTCTTCATGACAGGCCTGATGTGGCTCAGCCTAGACGTCCTTGAGAAGCAGGCCTCAGTCAATCTAGACCAACCACCTGGAAAAGTGAAGGAGGCCTGACCACTGACAAATGGAATCAAGAGTAGAAAGGTCAGAACAATCTGGGAGAGAAGGATCAGGGCACAGTGTGAGAAATGCATCCCCTGGCAATCGCAGGAATGATACTGGCTCTGGAAACAGGGAAGGAAACAGAGGAGTAATCACAGGCTGAGCAAAGGGGCACAGCACTATCCTGAAGAACAACATGTAGGCACCTCGGCGGAAAACGATGAGTTGAACACTGAAGATCCAAAGGCTCTTTTCAGTGCCAAAGACTCAAAGGCTCTTTTCAGAGCCAAGGACTCTGGCCCACACTGATGGACATGAGCTACTGAGACAACAGAGGATTCTGCCCACACCGATGGACCCTGGCTACATCGAACTGCTGAACTAGCCTAGACCTCCCCTTACCCCCTACTGCACCAATAACTATGAGAGGCAAAAGAAGGAGATGAGTTGGGATCCCAGCGATATAGTCAATCTGATTCTTACGCTGTCTACCTGGTGAAGTCCATGTATAAAGTTGCTGTTTTTAATTTTTAAGAAAAGGTATTTGCAATGAATAACTCTTTAAATACACACACACACACACACACACACACACACACACACACACACACGAAAGAATGACATGTAACGGAAAGCCACGGATGGGACACAGGTAGACCAAGCAAGGAGTGGCACTATCATGAAGAGCGATGATTGGTTGAGAGCCACGGACAGGATGCAAGTGGTGTAAGGAAGGAGTGGCATGGTCCACCTTCTCAAGGGCCTGGATATCGTGACGGAAGGCGAATGGGTGATGGCCAGGCCGGAACAGGCATGATAACTCAGCATGCAAGCAATGCATCTCCAATCAATAGGATTGTACAAATTGGCGGTAATTCTATGTCAAGAGGAAGTGACTCTGGATTTAAGCCACTTAAGGGTGGACCTCCATGAAGATTCTGAAAATTAGCTCTCTGCCATGGTTTCAAGATAATTTATGGAAATATCCTGTAAACTTTTACTTGACTACTTAACTGAAGAGGACCTCTGACTTACTTGAGAGTTTTGTCAGACTCCCCCCACCCCCACCTTTTAAAAAAATTAACATGATTGCTTTTTTCAATTTTGGAGAAGATGTTTAAATAGTTTCGTTGTAACTTTTAAAAGTTTTATGTACCATTCAACTCCCCCCCCCGCCCCGGATCAAGACACATTTGAGAAGATTGATACTGGGACCGTTCTGGTTCTGTTTAAGGCTGCATGAATATAAAGAGTACTTTGCATTTGTGTGGTAGTGATTTCGTTTGCAACACTAGCTCTGTGGTGTCAGCTCTAGAGTTCCCTCTTGTCACAAAGCATTTTTGGCCTCCTTTTTGAAGGTTGTCTATGCTTAAAAAGTCTGCTGTTTAATTTTTAGAGAATAAGATTGTTTCTTGCATTTCTGAGTATTATATAACATCTTTGCAAAGGGCACTGTTACATTAAATTGCATCTGTGTATCCTAGTTAAACAATGTACTTTTTTTTTTAAATAAAACTTCATATTCTATGTAAAAAAAAATAATAATGGACCCAATGGCACCTAATGACCACAATATATTAGAGAAGCTCCCTAACCTTCCACAAGGATCTTTGACTCACTAAATGAACCCCGAGTCAAAATGTCTTTTGTTATTTAGTAGTTCCAAGGTAAAATGTCAGTTGAGTCCCTTACAACATCTAATGGCTGCGGTTGCTTTTCCATGTAATACTTCTGTATCCAAGCCAAGCTTGAACTTTACCTTGTGCTCTGAATTGGCAAACACTCGCAGGTAGAAAGCAACCAGTGGCTGCCTACTCAACTTGGAAGAACTTTCCTGTCTTTGCTTTGGTTTATTTATTTATTTTTCTTCTTTGCTTCTATAACTTTACATCTTAAATGATTGATTTAAACAATTTATCTGCTGTTTTCCTAAATTTTTGAATTTTATTTTTGTTTTTTGCGCCTAGACTTGCATTTTACCTGGGACCCTTGTCCAATGAAACTGTAATGTATGATAATGTTAGCTTTGGCAGATGTATTTTAGAAAAATTGGGGGTAAAAGTGGTATGGTTTGAGGAGGATGAGATTTGAAACTATAAGCTTTTATTGAAAGGTCTTGTTTTCCAAAGAAAGATCTTTTGTGTGTTCTTTTGTCTGACATACTTTGGGCATGTTGCAAGGAGGGACCAGTCCTTGGAGAGGGAGGTTATGCTTGGGAGGGTGGAGGGATAACACAAGAGAGGAAGGCTTCAAATAAGATGGATTGATTGGTTATTGATGAGATTCAGTGGCTAGGGAATTGGGTGTAGGTGTGTCAGAGACAGTAAGGTTGGCACAGAATAGAGCAGGATTCAAAGCTATTATACATAGGTCAGCATGAGCCACAAGTGACTTGACAACACATAACAACAATACTCTGTATTGCTATTTATTAATTGAGTGAAAGTAACTGCTTGATTTTGAAATAACTCATTAATTAGCTTACAGGACCTAGAAAACTATCACTGCAGGAAAATCATTGCTGAAAAGATTGCAAGTGAACTCTCTGAAAATGAAATAAACACAAAGCCTAACCATGTTGTATATCACCATAGGAAGATTCCCAGTCATGAAACACAAATTATATGCTATTTTCTTCCTTTTACTAACACTTTTCCCTATCTGAAATCCTAGACCACGTGACGTATGTATATAATTAGGAGTATGTAATTCTTTTTCTTGTATATTAGTTTTGTATCCCTATTAGACAAAAAATTTCATGTGGACATGAACCAAATCTAAAAGCAAATAGAACAAAAAAGGGCTCAACAGACATAATTTTTTGGACTAATTAATTGGTTATTATTTCCAATTGGTATTTGATTAATGTGTTTAGAAAGAGAGAAAAACTATGCTCAGTTTACAGAGTCTAGAATATAAGTAGTAAAATTAGAGCAAAAGTATATTAAAAAATTACATTGCCTAGTGTCCCTGGGAAAATACTAGGAAAGGCCCAGAAAGTAGGCTAATGTTGTATATTATCAAAATTGTTTACTTTTGGAGGAGTAAGGAGAAGAATCCCTTTCCCAGAAAGTGTTTGGATATAGAACAATTGTTTATGTGTCTTGAGTTAGTTCTGATTCTCTCAGAAGGCAGAAAATAAGCTGATTCATCCTACAAAGATATTTCTCTGCTTCACACTTTTATTTATTCTTTTAATCAATTTTCACAAAGGCCAAGGAAAGTCAAGAGTAGAGCCACATAGAGAATGGGCTTGTCATGACTTGACCCTTGAATGAAAGCCAATCCAATAAAGGAAGATGGTATATGGGATGGGAGCTGGAAAGACTGAGAATACATAGATCAAAATCTCCTTGAGTCATTGCCATTGAACACATATGTCAATTATACAGAACATGCCTAAATTTCTTGGTAATTTTAACACAATGAAAATATCAAGAGTATAGACTTTTCTAGCATTTTATCACCTAGGTGGTAGATTAGGAGCTCTGGTGGCCTAGTGGCAAGAAGCTGCCCTGTAATCCCGAAGGCCCACAGTTTGAGGACGCCAGCTGCTTGGTGGGAGAAGGATGGGCAGTCCCCTCCTGTGAGATGAACTGCCTCTGAAAACCCACTAGAGGATCAGCTATGGGTTGGGTCTGACCCGACGGTACACAACAACAACAACAACAGGTGGAGGACATATCTGTGTTGGGCTCACAAGATATATAGTTATAATTTGTAAAATATAATGACATCTGTAAAATAAGATGACATTTTTAAATTTGTGAATGAATTTATGGAAAAGTATCTAAAAATATGTAATGGGTGATGTAAAGATTGTCCATTTATTTGTGGTTAACTGGGGCATCTTTACTCCTTGACTGATAACACTGAAATAGTGTTATAGTCAGAAATGCTGAAATCTTAAAGTAATAGAATAAGAACTTTTTGTTAGTTGATGAATAAGCAAGTAAATGTATTTCTTGAATTTTCCCTTGACTGTCTATACTCTTATGTAATTACTGTGTAACTGTAAAAACTGAGTAATTTAAATGTGACTGTCGATGATTTGACATTTGGTATGTACATTATACTTAAGTAAAAATATTGATTGGCTCATAGAGCATACAGAATCTAGGAAATTTGATTATATGCTATAAGCTAACACCCTAACTATACAATTCTTCCTGCTTTAATACTTTACATCTTCTTTTGACTAGAATTTATTTGGACTATCTGATACTATTAGGAGCTCTAGTGTCACAATTTTTAGCCTGTTAATAAAAAGTAGTGTATTTCTGGGGGTTCTAATCCACCAGTGACTCTGCCAGAGAAAGACAAACAGTTTCCTCCTGTTAAGATTTACATCCTTGGAAGCTTCATGGAGAGTAGCTATGAATCTGAATTGACTCTGTGGCAGTGGGTTTGGAGTCTGGATGCTATTTTTAAAAAAGAAAATGCCATAGAGCTCTGGTGGCCCAGTGGCAAGAAGGTGCTCTGAAATCCCAAAGACATGTGGTTCAAATCCACTAGCTGTTCTGTGGGAGAAGGATGGGCAATCAGCTTCTGTGTGATTAATTGCCTCTGAAAACCTGCCGGAGGGTAAACTGTGGGTCAGTTCTGACTCAACAGTATATAACAACAACAACAACAACAACACTCCATCTCTGATCATTGCATTTTAGGCTATCTTTTTGTGGACATTTTAGGCTTATGTGATTGCTCAAAATTGCCCTTTGATTCTTTTTTTTTTTATTTGAGGTAATGTGATGGTTCCATTTTAGACGACAGTTGGCTGTTGTAGGTATCTTGCTGTTTTAGGTATCTTACTGCTATCTGACACTTGCAGCACATGTGATAATCTCAATAAATGTTAGATATAAAGAATCTTGTATTGAGTGAATTGCACTTCCTCATTGTACAGATAGTAGAACCATCTTAAAGAAGTCAAGCAATGGTGTCCCACAGCTCATTGGTGGCAGAGCCAATGTCAGAATTGAGATCTCAATTTTATGACCGTATTTCTGTTAATTTTGTTTACAGTTTCACAGCTTTGATTAATCTTGCTTTCTGATGTTGAATAAACAAATGTTGCTATCATTAATGATGTTGCATCTGGAAAACGCATGTAGATAATACACACAAACACTTTCTTCAAAGAAGGGTACTCTTCATATACAATCAGAATAGGTAGGACAATAAGTCCTTCAAAAGTCTCCTTCCAAAGACCCCACACGGGCTAAATGACACTCTCTCACTTTTACTTGCTTTCATCTGTTCAGCTAAAATCTTGACCTATGAACATATTATATATCAAGTGCCTAGAAAAGCAGCAGGGGGACAATCAACCTTAATGCATTTTCTGTTAGAAGAATATCCTTAAATTATATCGAGTTCGTACCTTATAAAGCACCATATGGCTCTTTTGCTTTAGTGGCTGCTGTTTTACCATGCAGGCTGCTTGGAAAGTAATTAAATTGAACAGACACTGCCCTTGATTTAAAGTCAGAGGGGAAAGCAGTTAATTGAATAGAAATGACAGTTTTTCTTTCATTCTTTTTTTTTTTTTAAGAAAACCTAGGCCAAGCTCAGAGAAAACGTAAATATCAAAGGGAAACTGCCCTAAACAGTCAAGATGAATCACTTGCTTGGTGAGCACAATTTCTTTTATTTTGTTTAATAAGCAGAGGGCATATCTGGGTCCTCTGCTGTTCTGTAGGAACCCCCTTTCTCTCTACACAATTAACAGTTGGACTTTGTAATTCCTTGTCACCTAGGTGTGGAGGCTTTCAAACATTTTCTCATTGGATTTTTCTGGTCCGTTTTCAGGTTGAAGGGGCGTGTGTGACAGAAGCTAGGAAATGAAAGATGGGATTGTTTTCTTGTCATTCTGTACTCTTGCCACCTGGCGACTGTGATTCTGATGAGTGGAGATACATAATGGCCATCTCAATGAGACATGCTCCTTTATTTCCTGGGGGTCAGGGACCAGGAGGACCAGGAGGGCATAAGATCTGTTGAAATGTGACCCTGTTTGGAGTAAGAGTCCCCCACCATCTAGAGGCTCGAATAAAATGACTTCAAGAGAAAGTTCATAGAGTTCTTAAATCAATAACTAAATGCAAAAAATTCTCATTTTTTTATGAACAAAATAAAATAACTATGTCTAGAGATAAGTGGAGATGGAAAAAAGGAACTTTCTAATCAAGCAACAGAGGGAAATAAAAAACCAAGAGAAAGAAAACATCTAGTTTCAACTCCAAAATCTACTGTCCAATATAGACCTGTAACTTCTACCCACATGCATGTTGAAAGTTTTCAAAGCCCACCCAGTTCGATGATCTTTTCCTTTTAGTGATTTCCTTAACATCGTCTCATGATGGCTACTAAATTTCATAGCTTTCTTGGCTCTACTCCTTATGGAAGCCAGTGAACAGGACTTTCTTTTGCACTGGTTGTTGGAGACCTTTTGGTTAGCTATCTAGGGGTTATCATGAGTTGGAATAAACTCAGTGACAAAGGGCTTGGTTCTTTTAGTCTCTCCAACTCCAACTAAATTCTTGACCTCATACACATCAAAGAAGAGATAATTTGAAATCTTACTTATATGTAAAGATAAGTCAGACTTGGAACATTGGTAAAGAAACCAGGATTTCTCCACATTACCTCTTTGCTGGGAACAGCAATGAGTGGAAATCTTTTGACCTTTGCACTTAGAACAAAGCAACATAGCAGGGACAATAAATTGGCTTCTGTATCCTCTTTGGTAAGTTAGTTCTCAGCCACTAAGTCCAATTTTCTAGTCTGCAGGTCAGGGAACAGGCTTGTGCAACTCAGGGGAAAGTGAATGTAGAGAATAGAGGCTGCCAGGAGAGGTTCAGGTTAAGCTCTTGGTTTTGCTACCATCTAACTCTGCTTTGGGCAGATCCTTGTTATTTTCAATTGTCTCATATGCATGTTAAAGTGGAATGATGAATAAGCAAGACCAAAGAAGCATTAATAATGCCTTTGAATTGAGGCCTTGTTAAAAAATACGAAATATAACATGAACTCATCCTGTCTTCGCTCAGTGGTGTTCAGGGCCTCAAACGTGTTCCTGAGGTAGTTGGGTTTTTTTGTTTTTTTTTAAATTTCTTTATTTTTCATTTCAATGAACATCTACAGAGATTTTGGAATTCCATTAATTCATTGTTGCACCCCTCT
>NW_006399855.1:7896034-7898326 GCF_000299155.1 Elephantulus edwardii | reverse complement strand
AATAAATCTGATTCCTATGCATACCATCAGATGAAATCCATGTGTATAACTATATTTCTTATAAAATATATTTGAAATGAATAAATGGCTGATTGTGCAAAATTCCATCATTCTATCTCCAGCTTCATTTTGGTCACCAAGTCCATGTTGTCTGACTACTGATCTTCTTCTCTGTTCTGAACTTTCACATTCCAGTCATTCATTATTATCAATGCATCTTGATTGCATGTTTGATCGATCTCTGACTGCAAAAGTTGGTAGAAATCTTTTATTTCCTCTTCTTTGGCTCTGGTTGTTGGTGCATATATCTGAATGATAGTGGTATTCACTGGACTTGTTGTATGTGTATGGATATTATCCTGTCACAATATTGTATTTCAAGACACATCTAGAAATGACTTTTTAAACTAATAATCTAGGTATGAGGAGAAATGTAGCATCAGGATTGGAGGAAGATTCAATCAACCATCAATCAATTCAATCAATCTGCCTTATGCAGATGACATAGCCCTACTTGCTGAAACTGAAGAGGACTTGAAGCATTTGCTGCAGAAGGTCAAGGACTGCAGCCTTCGATATGGATTGAGGCTCAATATCAAGAAAACAAAGATTCTCACCCCTGGGTCAATTGGCAGCATCAGGAAGAGAGTAAGATTTTTAACAGCTTTAGTTTACTTGGCCCCACAATCAACACTCTTAGCACTAGCAGCCAGGAAATTAAAATAAGTATTATGATGGGAAAGTCTGCACTTAGAGACCTCTCTAAAGCACTAAGTAGCAATGATGCCACTCTGGAGACTAAGGTGTGCCTGATATGGGCCATGGTCTTTGCAATCACTTGCTATACGTCAGGGGGCTGGACAGTGACTAGGGATGATAGAAGGAGAATTAATGCATCTGAGACGTGGTGTTGGAGAAGAGGGTTGATATACCTTGGACTGCTAAGAGAACAAACAGGTTCATCCTGGAGAAGTTGAAATCAGGCTGGTCCTTGGAGGCAAGGATTCTAAATCTTCATCTGACATACTTTGGACATGTTGTAAGGAGGGACCAGTCCTTGGAGAGGGACATCATGCTTGGGAGCATGGAGGAACCGGGCAAGAGAGAATGACCCTCTATGAGGTGGACTGATTCAGTAACTGGGGTAATAGAGGTAGGTGTGTTAGAGAGAGTGAGATTGGCACAGGATATAGCAGGGTTTAGGGCTGTTGTACATAGGGTCACTATGAGTCACAGGTGACTCGACAGCACATAACAATAACAACAACAACAACAACAACAACAACAAGAACTGCTCAAAGGACAAACAAATAAATTTATCTTGGAAGGAATGTAACCAGAATGTTCCTTCGAAGTGAGGATGATTGAGACTTTGTTTCACATATTTTGGCATGTTATCTGGAGTAGTCAGCCCCTGGAGAAAGACATCATACTTAGTAAAGCATGTTGTTGCTGTTAGATGCTATTAAGTCAACTATAACTAATAGTGAGTGACCTTTTGAACAGTGGGTTGGAGGGAGTAAAGGAAATGGTAGGGATCTGGTGGGGACCTGAAAAGACAGGGTAATGGTGGGCACAGCCCAATGGTGTTTAATATTATAAAACATAATACATGGGAATGATAGTATGAAACACAATGTGAATGAAGAATAGTGTAAAACACAATGTATATAAGTTTTATAAGTAAACCAATATAAAAGAAAAATTTAAAAAAATATCCAAATTAATAGATTGAGAAATTGTGGTACATTCACATGATGGAATACTATGCAGCTCAGGAGTAATGATTTTTAAAAATATTATATAATGTTACCCCAACTTTGCACGCCCCCACTGGATCTCTCCTAATTATTTCAGTCTTTCCCTGTGCCTACAAAACTCTAGAGCCTTGTGATTTCCTCACCACTTCTCTCCCCTTCCTCTTTGGAATTTTGCATACATCTTACTAGTAATCCTTCTATTTTTACAAGAGTGGTCTTATGGAGTATTTGTCCTTATGAGACTTAGTTCACTCAATATAATGCTCTCCAGCCTCTCTCATGTTATATAAAGGGATAGAGAGTTAGTGAAAAAGATCCATCTTATCAGGATGGATTGACATGGTGACTAGTATGGGCTTGAGCAGGGCAACGATCACGAGGATGGCACAAAATAGAGCAAGGTTCAGATCCACTGTTGACAATATGTAATAGGTGGGTTAATTTCTGGCCTCTCAATCCTGTTCCACTGGTCTATGTGGCTATCATTATACCAGTACCATGATGTTTCGGTTATTACAGCTATGTAGTAGAT
>NW_006399855.1:7894492-7895159 GCF_000299155.1 Elephantulus edwardii | reverse complement strand
GCCTTTTAATTTCCTGGCTACTGGTACCAAGAGTGTTGACTGTGGAGCCAAGCAAACCAAAGCTGTGTACTATTACAAATGATATTTTTTTTCTTAGTTTCCTTTTTTGTGTCTCCTTTGTTGCTGTAGTAAAAGTCTCACTGACTTTTATATGTTGTGCTTGTATCCTGTCACTCTATTAAATCAATCTATTAGGTCTAACAGGTTTTTTGTTGAGTTCTTGGGGTTTTTTGTGTACACTATCATATAGCCTGCATACCACCTCTTTACCAGTTTGGATATCTCTTATTTTCTTCCCTTGTCATATCGTATAGACAAAATCTTGAATGCTCCAGAAAGCATCAAAAGAAGGTGGAAGGAACATCCAGAGTCATTGTACCAAAAATAACTGCCTGATATGGAACCATTTCAGGAAGTAGCATATGATCAAGAACCAATGCTAATAAAAAGAGGAAGCTCAAGTGGCACTAAAGGCATAGGTAAAAAAGAAAAGTTTCAGGACTGGATAGGATTCTAGTTGACATAATGCAACAAACGGATACAGCCTTGGATGTGCTCATAAGGTTGTGCAAAGAAATGCATTTGGCAGCACCCTAGCCAAATGACTAGAAGAGCTCTGTATTTCTACCCATTCCCAAAAAGATGATCCAAAATAATGTGGACGTTA
>NW_006399855.1:7889110-7893297 GCF_000299155.1 Elephantulus edwardii | reverse complement strand
TGACAGTAGCAATGGGCTCATGTGTGTTTGAGATGGTGAGGATGGCACAGGATAGGGCAGGGTTCAAGTCTACTGTTTATATACTTGCTGTGAGTCATAGAACTACTTGGCACACAAAACAACAGCAATTGTTAGAGCAAGAGAGCTCTGGAGGCATAGTTACAGCAATACCAAGTGGCTCCATTGGTTCGAATCCATCAGTGGCTATTTGAAAGAAAGAGAGTATTCTCCTGTTCTGACTTACAGCTTTGGAAACCTTTGGAGTGTCACTATGAGTCAGAATTGACTCAACCTGATGGAAGTGAGAATTTTTTTAGCTTATCATTGGAGACAGAAGATCATCAGAGCTAGGCCCTTTCAACCAAAATTAGGAAACTGGCTTAAAGAGGGAAACTAACGTCCTTAAGGGAAAGTTAAGGAACTTTCATGGGTCAGTGGTTAAGCAGTTGGTTTCTAATAAAATTTAGTGGTTCAAATCCACCAGCTTATCCACAGGAATCCTACGTGATAATCTGTTTCCATAAAGTGGTGGAAACTTATGTATGCTGTTCCATAGGATCACTAGCAGCTGGAACCAATTAGATGCAAATGGATTTGGGTTTTATTTAATTTTTAAGGGAGAGTTGTTAGATGTCATTGAGTCAATGCCTATTCATAGCAACCCTATGTGCAACAGAATGAATTGGCTTCATCCTACACCACCCCCACAATTGTTTCTATGCTGGGACCCACTATTGCAATCACCTATGTGTTGATCCATATCATTAGGAGTCTGTCTCTTTATTATTCTTTACTACGCAACCAGAGTGATCCTTACAAGCAAGGATGATGAAATTTTGTCTCACTTATTTTGGGTATATTTTCATGAAGAAGCAGTCCTTGGAGGGAAAGATAGGAGTAACGGTGGCATGGATCAATGGTGTTTAATCTTAGAAAATACAATGCATGGGAACGATCATATGACATGTAATGTGAATAGAGGAATGTGTGAAATACAAAGTATATTAAAAGCTTTATATATGAATTTCATATGTAGATCAAAGAAAGGTTTCCTTTAAACAAAAAAAGATTTTGCCCATGTTGTTGTCATGTGCCATCGAGTTACTTGCAATTCACAGTGACCCTATATACAACACCTCTGAACCCTGCTGTGTCCTGAGCCAATTTATTATTTCAGACACACCTGTTCTCATTACCACAGTCACTGAGTCAATCCATCTCGTCTAGGATTTTCCTCTCTTGTGCTGTCCTTCCACTCTCCCAAGCATGGTGTCCTCCAAAGACTCGTTCCTCCTTGCAACATGCACTAAGTATGTTAAACAGAGCTTCAGAATTCTTGCCTCCAAGAAGCAGCCTGGTTTCACCCTGTCCAGGATGAACCTGTTTGTTCTCCCAGAAGTCCTTGGTACATTCAGTACTCTTCTTCAGCACAACAGCTCAAAGACATCAATTCTATCATCCTTCAAAATTGCAACTTGAGATTGAATTTGTTCTTCTGCTCTCTCAGCATAAGAAATGCTGAAAGAAGACAAACAAGAAGAAATGCTGAAAGAGTTTTTCTCTCTTGAATTTCTAATTTCAGCTCTTTGCACATATCATTATAATACTTTATCTTCTTGAGCTGCTCTTGATTTGATCTCCTTTTGATTTGGTTTCTTGCCATTCTTGTGCAATTTACAGAGTCTTCTGATACTCATTTTGGTTGGTGTTTTTTCTTCCTTTTCTTTATAATTACAGTTTGTTTTCTTCATAGATGATATCTTTTTTTAAAAAGAAACTTTAAAAAGTTATATTGGTTTGATTACAAAGTTTGTATATATTGTGTTTCACAATATCCTTCATTTCATATTATGTTAAATACAATTATCTCATGCATTTTTTTATGGAATGCTTCACGAATTTGCGTGTCTTCCTTGCGCAGGGGCCATGCTAATCTTCTCTGTATCGTTCCAATTTTAGTATATGTGCTGCCGAAGCGAGCACTCATGCATTGTTTTATAAAATTAATCACCATTGGACCATACCTATCATTACACTGTCTTTTCAGGTCCTCATCAGATCTTTTCTATTTCCTTCATCCCCTCCCACCTCCCACCAAGTTGTGCGACCCTGTGGTTTTGCCCCTGCCCATCCTCACCTCTCTGCTCCCACCCTTCCCTTCTTGCATCTTCATATGTGTTTTACTAGTTACCCTTCTACTTTTACAATAATGATCTTATGCTGTATTTGTCAGTCTAATGACTGAGTTAGTTCACTCAATATAATCTTCTCTAGTCTCTCCTGTGTTACGCAGTATTTTTTCAAAATTATTACTTCTTTTTTTATTAATGTTAATGAAAGTTTACAGAGACTTAGGGTTTCCATTCATTCATGGTGGCACTTAAAATTGTTACTTCTGAGTGCTGCATAGTATCTCGTTATGTGAGTGTACCATAATTTCTCAATCCATTCTGTTATGGTTGGACATTTGGACTGTTTCTATGTTCTTGTGACTGTGAACTATGCTATTATGAACATTGGTGTACAAATCTCCATTTGTGTCTCAGTTCTTATTTCCTTGCAGTATATTCCTAGCAGTGGAATAGCTAGGTCAATTAGAATTTCTATGTTCCTCTTTTTGAGGAAATGCCAAGCTGTCTTCCACAGTGGAAGACTTTCCATTTTACAATCCCACCAACAGTGTATGAGAGTTCCAATCTCTCTACATTCTCTCCAAAATTTATTGCTTGCTGCTCTGCTAAACTTTGCCACTGCTACTGGGGTGAGATGGTATCTCATTGTGGTTTTGATTTGCATATCTCTTATTGCCAGTGATTTTGAGCATTTCTTCATGTGTCTATTGGCCAGCTGCATATCTTCTTCTGTGAAAAAGATTTCTGTGTCTTTTGCCCATTTTGTAATTGGGTTATAAGTATTTTGCTTTTGGAGGCCAAGGAATATTCTGTAAACTTTTGTTGTGAGATCATTGTCTGAGATGGTATTGCCAAATGTTTTTCTTAGTTGGTAGGTTTTCTTTTCACCTTGTTGGAAAAAGTTTTGGATGAGCACAGAGATTTTATTTTTAGAAAGTCCCTATCATTATTCTCTCCAGCTTATGGTTTTCTTGTGGTATTTGTCAGCCTCTTTATACCATAGACTTGACTTTCTAATCTTGGTCCCTGTTTGTCCCTTATGAACATTATAGTTTTGAGTTTTACTCACGGGTCTTTGACCCACTGTGAGTTGATTATAGATGATATCCTTAATTCCATTCCATAGCTTGTTTTGTCTTTAATTGTTAGTGAGCTAACATGTACTGGCATTGACCATTTTGAGTTAGACAATCATATGATCTACTATTCAAGGGATTTCAAAAGTGAGGGAGAAACGGGTTGCATGTCTTATTAAAAAGAAAACAAAAACTTTCAAGATTCATAGTGCAGTACAATGTTGTGAGCAATAGGATACTATCTATACCCATAGAATGAAGACCTACTAAGACACCATTATTCTTTTTTTTTTTTTTTAGGTTCTTTGCAAATTGGCTTTATTATTGTCCCTACTATAATATTCAAAAGTCTCAAAAGTATTCCAATTTTGACACTCTGACAGTTCTATCAGCAATTTAACTATGGTTGGGCCAAACATTCAGCCCCAAAACATACTCTAGTATGTATCAATACAGCTTTTTACTGAATTAACAGTGATTTCTTTTAAGCGTTATTCTGCAGAAAAACAGTACCTTTAGCTCAACCACCGGTTACTGTTAAGAGGGAAACTAAGTAACAAGGCAAAATATAAACAGGGCTTCTATCAAAGCAAGAATAATGTAATCCTGGTTTTTGCCTATTATTTTTTAAAAATATTTCCAATTCATGTGAAAATATGAGAGTAAAAACACCAGCAATCTAGAGTTATAACGGAATCTTTATTTAAGCCTTATGTGCCCACTTAGCGTTTTCCACCAACTCGGGGAGCAGAAACTTTCACAGGCTTCACAATTTTTTGTTTAGGCGCTGCTTTTGTGGGAGCCTTAGTAGTAGCCATTGCAGTCTTTTTAGATGCTTGTTTAGCCTTTTTTTGCTTCCTTGCCAGCCCTGATAGCCTGGTCTCATTGAGCCTTTCTAACTTCAGGCTTTTGATTCCTCTTGGCCATTATATCAGCAAGAGATGCACCAGTGATGGCCCTTTGGAATTTGACTGCTCGG
>NW_006399855.1:7880759-7888350 GCF_000299155.1 Elephantulus edwardii | reverse complement strand
CCATTCGTTTGCTGATGGGCACTTGGGTTGTTTCCAACTCGTTGCTATTGTGAACAAAGCCTCAGTAAACATGGGTGTGCATATATCTGCTTGGTGGTGGCAGTTATGGTTTATTTAAGGTATATTCCCAGTAGTGGAATTGCTGGGTCAAATGATATTTCTATTTGCAACTTTTTAAGAAAGTTCCATATGGCCTTCCATAGTGGTTGCATCATTTTACACTCACACCAACAGTGAATAAAGGGTCCAATTTCTCCACAACCTAGCCAGCATTTGATGTTTGCTGTTCTATTAAATTTTGCTGTTCTCACTGGATTGAGGTGATATCTCATAGTTGTTTTGATTTGCATCTCTCTTAGAGCTAGGGATATCGAACATTTCTTCATTTGTTTGTTTGTTGGCTATCTGAATGTCTTCTTTGGTGAAGTGTCTGTTCATATCCTGTGCCCATTTTTCAATTGGGTTGTTTACCTTCTTCTTGTTGTGCTGCTTGAGTATTTTATAAATTGTAGATATAAGTTTCTTATCTGACATGTCACTACCAAATATTTTTTCCCAATCTGTGGCTTCCCTTTTTACCCTGTTGGAGAATTTTTTGGATGTGCAAAAGGATTTGATTCTTAGAAGGTCCCTTTCATCTATTTTATCTTCTCATGGCTGTAGATTTTTTTAGGATTCTTGGAAGACTGTTTATGTTGTTGATTAGGACTTCTAGAGTTCTACCAAGCTTTTCTTTAATGAGGTTTATAGTCCTTGGTTTTTGTCCTAGGTCCATGATCCACTTTGACTTGGTTTTTGTATATGGGGTGAGGTGTAGATCTTGCTTGAGTTTTCTGCAGATAGTTTTCCAATTTTGCCTACACCACATTTAAAAAAGGCTGTCATTTCCCCATTTAACTGATTTCATCTCCTTGTCAAAAATCAGTTGACCATAGATAGGTAGATGGGCTGATTTTTTATCAATTGATGCAGAAAAGGCCTTTGACAAAATTTAGCACCCTTTCCTGATTAAAACACTGAACAAAATAGGATTAGAGGGGAATTTCTTCAACATAATAAAAAGTATATATGCAAACCCAAGAGCCAACATTGTTCTCAATTGAGAGAGATTAAAGGCATTCCCTTTGAGAATAAGAACTAGGTAAGGATGCTCACTAACACCTCTCCTATTCAACATTGTATTAGAAGTCTTAGTGATAGCAATAAGACAAAAGAAGAAAATAAGAGATATCCAAATTGGCAAAGGGGAGGTAAAATTATCTCTCTATGCAGATGATATAATAGTATTCTTAAAAAACCCTAAGAATTCAGCAAGAAAACTATTGGACATAGTTGACCAGTTCAGCAAAGTACTATTGGACATAGTTGACCAATTCAGCAAAGTGGCAAGATACAAGATCAACATAGAAAAATCAGTTGGATTTCTCTACAGTGACAGAGAGAATGCAGAACTGGAGCTAAGAAAATCAATACCCTTCACAATAGCTAATCACAAGATTAAATACTCAGATACTCAGGAGTAAATCTAACCAGAAGCACAAAGGATGTATTCAAAGAAAATTACAAAACATTACTACAAGAAACAAAAAGAGACCTGGACAAGTGGAAGAATATCCCTTGCTCATGAATAGGAAGATTCAATATTGTGAAAATTGACAATACTACCAAAGGCAATTTACATGTTAAATGCATATAAAAATACCAATTCCATTCTTCAATGAGATGGAAAAGGCAATCTCCAGTTTCATTTGGAATGGAAAGAGGCCTAGGATAAGCAAAGCACTCTTTTAAAAAAGAAACAAGGTAAGAGGCATCTCACTCGCTGATTTCAAATCCTACTATATTGCTGTGGTGGTCAAGACAGTGTGGTACTGGTAAAATGACAGACACATAGATCAATGGACTGGAATTGAGGATCTAGATGCATGATAATTTCTAAACACTCTAATCTGTGACTGACAAAGACACACAGAGTTGGCCTTTCAAATGAAGAGCTAATACTTAACCAATGGGAGAAAGAAGTCTTGTTACAAGGTGGAGTACAGATGGAGCTTGAGGTCATTATCCTTGATGAAATGATTCAATCATAGAAGGACAAATATTGTCTGAATTTATTTATTGAAAAAGATAAGAGGAGGTAAATGTATATAGAACAAATGTATAGTGGTTACTATGGTCTGGAGAGAGGGGGAGAAGAAGAGGCTAATGGATGTGAAACCATCCCATTGGTTAGAGGTAGGGCTCTACAGCCAATTATTTTAGTTGTCCTTAATATGTTGGACACTTAGAGTTGAATCAGCAAACTTCTGCAATAGAAGTATTTACAGTGACAGACCCCCATCACCCCCACATACTAAATGTTGTAGCTTTAATTGCTTATGTACAACTGTAACATGCTTAATTTTTCTTTTCTACTTTCTGGTACATTATGTAGTGCTTGGGGAGTGTGGTGTGGTGTCTTAAAATCTTGTAAGTACCCATCCAAGGCACAATCCGAACAGCTAAGGAAGAAGGATGGTCAGGATGAGAAGGATACAGAATGTGCGGCAAATTGCCTCCATGAGCAATTGTGTCTTTGTCAGGAGATCAGAATAACTAACTGGGTCCTGTCTAGTTACCATGAAGAAGCATTTTGATCAACTCAAAGAATCTTGATCAAAAGAAGGGAAATATGGAATTGATTTTGAAATTTTCATAGACTTTAGGCTTTCCGGAACTAGAGAGGGTGAATTAACTTCAGAAAATATTATCCTGAGATAATCTTTAAACCTTAAACAAATGAAAAAAAATCCCCTGGGGGGAAAAAAATCTTAGGACAATAGTTTAGCTTAGCTGGGAAAAGAAAATTATCTGCCTTGAGTATTATATTCTGTTAGGAATTATCTATACAAGATCAAATTTACAACAGCAACTTGAAAGATTAGATAAGAACCTTGGGGGGGGCAGTGAATTTATGTTAATAGGGAATGAATAATTCAGAAAGGAAGGTGAGGATGTACAACTCAAAGAATATGATCAATGTCACTGACATTATGCATGTAGAAACTGCAGAATTGTTGTATGCTTTTAATTCAATAATAACAACAAAAGAATGAAGAAAATTTAGGAAAATATGAAAATCTGACAAATAAGAAGGCTAAATAAAATTATGATTATGTGACAATTGGGCATAATATTTTGAATTTCCCTTTCCTTTTATTTTATACCATAGCCAAGAACTCAGTATTTACATTTACATGAAACCTGTGGGTGTTGTTATCTCCACTCTTACATAATATTCATTAAATTGTGCTGCTCTTGTCATGTAGATTCAACTTTTCTCAGGCAACACAATTATAAATGATGTTTCCTCGTATAATATTCAAACTTTCTAAAATAATTTCACATCTTCTTATTTTAAAAAAAGTATATAAAGTCATATGGACAATGTTCATCTCTTTTTACAGGTTTCAGTTACAAAGGAATTTAAATATTTGAGGAAGATAAGTTAGCATACCTCCTAGGAAAGTCTCTCTCAGAAGTGTAGAAGATGGTAGAGTAGGAAGTGAAAGGTGGCATGCAGAGATTGCAACTTACCAACTTCAAATCATGGACCAATCATCTGTCTCTTCATTTTAATGTGAAAAACAAAACTGGTCATAAATAAGGAAATACAGTGCTATTTGGATAGAGACAATATTATTAATGGCCATCATTTGCTATTGTATATTTCTAAGGTATATATTTCATAGTACCCTGTCATCACTGTTGTAGGTATAGAGGTGAATAACTATGGATACAAATTCTTCTTCCACTAACGATCATCTGTGTGGTCTCTTTGCTGTGATTTCCTCATTGGCTTGGATTTTGCCGGCTCTTGTGATAAAGTAAGCACTATTTCTGGTGAAATATATTATTGTCTTTTCTCTTTTTAGAATTGTTGGCTTGGGTAAAGGTTTACAGAACAAATCAATATTCAACAGATAATACATATTTTGTTCCATTGTTTTGATTGCAATTCACATCATGAATATAGTCTTAACAGTCTTGAGTTTGTTTTCAGTGCTACTTTTGTCCTTTACCTTTCCCTGGAAATGTGAAAATTTCCAGTGGAAAGAGAAATAAATGCAACTACTTGCTATTCCAGAGCCTTTCTTCTTCACTCTTGTTCCTCTCTTTGTCCACCATGTACCTTATCCTTCCTCAACTCAATCAGAAAGTGATTTCAAAGATTAAATAAGGATACTGAGACTAATAATTACCATTTTTTTAAAGAAAGTACCTTGTTTAAGTTGGAGGCCATACTCTATTCATCTTTTCATATCTAGAAGGACCTATGAGTTAGAGCATAGGCAAAAAGAAACTAACAAAAGGAGAATTAAATCTAGAAATTTTGATTAGAAGTCTAGTTCTCTCTTCATTCTATTTTAACTCATAATAGATTTTTAAATACATATTTACTGAATAAGTGAATTAATTCTAGCACAACATCTCAATGTATTTGTGTTCTTTTTTTTTAAAATTTTTATTGTATTATTTTTTTTTACGTGTACCGTCAAATCAGATCTGATTGGTACAGGAGGAGATTGCCCCCTCCTTCTCCAGCAGAGCATCTGGTGGATTTGAACCGCATACCTCTGGGATTGCAGTGTAGCGTCTTGCCACTAGGCCACTAGAGCTCCCCTGTATTTGTGTTCTTAATAAGGAGTTCATAGGTGGTGCACATAGTAAAGTACTTGGTTGCTAACCAAAAGATTGGATCTTTGAGAACATCCCAAAAATACCTCAGAAGAAAGTCCTGGTAATATACATTCATAAGATTATAGCCACTGAAATACCAGTGGAGCATAGTTTTACTCTGGCATACATAGATAGTCATGAGGCAGAATCTACTGGACAGCAACTTAGTTTGCTTTCTTTGGTTCTTAATAAGTAAGATTTGGTGACTCTGGCTCATGTACTGTGGTTCATTGTGTAAACCATATCTGTAGTTTCTAGTAGTGTTGTAATTAGTTATGTTGCAATTCAGTGTAGAAAGATTTTACAAAACAGTCCTGTTAGTTCTCATATAATCTAAGAAATTCTACATTTAAGCAACTTACAACTATATGACTTATTGTAGGCTTAAGTCTTTTTATTGTGATTTGGGTGAAAGTTTGCAGAGCAAATTAGCGTTCTGTTTAACATACTTTGCTTTGTGTTATTAGTTGTAATTCCTTCAATGTAGAAGCACTCTTCCAACTTCCTCTATTGGTTTTCTACTTCATTCATCTTTTTTCCAGCCTCTTTGATTCTGACTAATTGCTGCTGCCCTTCTATCCTCATATGGATGGTTGTTCTGTGAAGCACTTTGCTTGCAAGTATTATTGCTCACTTTAAAGGCCTCTGTGTGTTCAGCTGAGTGGTAATACCTAAGAATGTATGTTCAGGGCCAGATTTGAAGAACTTTTATATTTATTTACAGTAAATACTGACTAGAGTCTTAAAAGCTGATGAGCAACTTTCTGAGGAGAAATTGGGTCTCTTACCATTTGGAGGAAAGAAGAATGAAAAAATGACTTACGAAAAAACTTAGTCCAAAGAACTTAAGTACTTCATGAATCACAGCTTCCATGGCCCTGAAACCAGAAGAACTTGAGTGTACCTGGACACCATTATTGGCCATTCTGATTAGGACCACAGAAAGTCTTAGATAGAATGGGAGAAAAAGGTAGAACAAAATTGAAATCATCAAAAATATCAGACTTATTGGTCTGATGGAGATTAGTAAACCCCCCGAGTCTAAGATTGAAATGATTAATAAACTTTACTAAGATCTTACATGACCTGATGCAAGAGAAAGCCCATGGGACTGAGTATGACATATGAGTTACGGCACTAGACAACATCTATGGTCAAGACACCTTTGATAAATAGAGCTTAAAGAGAAGAGCAGATTTGAATTTTATAATTTCAAATGAAATAAAAATTGCAGTCAACAAAATAAGACTCATGTGTTATCTCTGGAATTGTTCATAGCGTACCTTAATTTCACAATATCTTACACGCTCTGTATTTCAACCCACTTGTTAGCCTTCATTGCAGGCAACTCTCTTATTTTTCTGGCAGACAGTACTGCTGGCATCTAGTTTTTGCTTTGCAGATGGATGTTTTCGCACAGATTCTCTGGAACATGACCCCGTAGAAGAAGTCTCATCCTGATTTTCGCAGTTAATTAGCTTTGGGACTTTGTGCAAGTTACTTTCTTTTTTGCAGACCTCAGTCTCCTAATTTAGATCATGAAATAGCTGGATTAGCCTGATGTATATTGAATCACTTTTTTTTTTTTTTGGTGGTGTAATAATCTTCCTTACGTAAAATCTCCTATGGAGTCACAATTTAGAAAAGTCAAGTTTTTTCTGATGGAGACTAAGGTAAGGCAAAGGTGACAGGATGCAGAAACCTACTAACATTCTCTCTTCATTGATAGCTTGGCTCACTAGAGCTCTGTGGAAACCAGTTTGGAAACTATCGAAGTGAAAAATTTAAAACTCCCCCAGTAATAATATTTGGTTATTCTAATTCTGTTTCTTAGAGGGCAAAATGGAATGGAATGAGATCAAGTATCAAGTCCCTGAAATAGAATGTCACAAAAGTTCCATTTCTCTGGAGAAATTCCAAATGACAGGGAAACTGCCAGACTTATGGGACCCTTTTGGTTTATGCAATCCAGGATGACCAGATTCTGGGCAATACCTTCAGTGATATTTAATTTATTTGGCAACATCCTAATTGGCAGTGGGTGGCAGGTCTGGAATTTCTGTGCAATTTGGATACTTGCAGATTGGACAGGTTTTAAGCTTACTTAAATCAACTTTGCTGTACCTGTATAGGTAAAAATGACTGTCACTATGTTTGTGCTTCAATAAATATTTACTTATACCAAGAGTTTCTGACAGGTATTTTTCGAAAATGTCTCCCTTTTTTTCTGTTATTCATAATAAAGGATAAATCACCATTTTTTTTTTTGGCCTACTATAATATTCAAACCGTTAGTAGAAAAGCTAATTCAGATGTTATATTCATTTTGAGTTTTGTAAACATATGTATATATTAATGTAATGAATGCTTCTCTAGATGCACCTTTGTATATCTAATGTGTTTAAAGATATTTGTTTAGTGCTGTGGAGTTGTCTACAACTCATAGTGACCCTATGAGCAAAGGATCTGAGCACTGAGCTTTCCAGTGCCATCCTCCTCATCTCTAATATGTTTGTCTTGTTGACAATCATGTTTTAGAAGAAGCATGGCCTCATGGCCTTCTTGTAATCTAGAGAGCTCTGGTGGTCTAGTCTGTAGGGAGTTGCTCTGTTTACCCAAAGGCCACACCTCTCTGGCTGCTGGAATCTACTAGCTGCTCCACAGGAAAATGATGAACCATCTCCTCTAGTGTTATGCACAGCCTTCCAAAAACCTGCTGGAGGGTCAGCTATGAATTGATTCCAAATAATTGCCATAAGTTGTTTCTTTGTGTTGTTTTTTTTTTTCTTTGACATTTTCATTAACTAATACGCTATTGTACATTCTTTTTTTTTTAAATTTAGTTTGTTTATTTTTCATTTCAATGAACATC
>NW_006399855.1:7871352-7880075 GCF_000299155.1 Elephantulus edwardii | reverse complement strand
GCTTGCTGTTCTGTTAAATTTTGCTAGTCTTACTGGAGCTATTGTACATTCTTACAGAGTTGGAACTTACTCTTAGCTTGATCCTCCAGTGAATTTTCAGAGGCTGTAAATGACATGAGACATGATTGCCAATATTTCTTCTGCAGAGCAACTCATAGATTTGCTGTTTGCCTTTGAGTTGGCAATGTAATTCTTTATCTATTAGGACATCAGAGCTCCCACATTGACTCATACAGTAGCAAATGAAATTGTATTTTTATTTCTTAAAAAAAAAGCATTCACATCTCATTTTCACCCTCACTCAGAACACACAAAGGCTGAAAGTGGTGGAGGAAGGGGCTTGTTGTTGTTATGTTCTTTCAAGTTGAAAGCAACTCATCATGACCCTACAACAGTCTGAACTCTGCTGTATCTTGAGCCAACCTCATTGTCTCTGACACACCTACTTCTATTACCCCAGTCACTGAGTCAATCCATCTCATCCAGGGTCTTCCTCTCCTGCCTAGTCCCTCCACCCTCCCTAGCATGATGTCCCTCCTCTCCAAGGACTGGTCCCTCCTTGCAACATACCCAAAGTATGTCAGATGGAGTTTCAAAATAATTTTCTCAAGGAACAGCCTTATTTCACCCTTCCTAGGACAAACCTGTTGGCTGTCCTAGAAGTCCATGGCCCATTCAGTACTCTTCTTCAGCATCACAACTCAAAGGCATCCGCCTAAATTAGATTGCTTATTTTAGCTACTAATAAAACTCCTCATTTTGATACTTAACCATGCAATGCTTTGCATATGTCATTTATCTCTGAACTCTGAACATGGTGTAGTATTCTTCAACATAGTTAGAAAAACAATTTAGGCATTTCAACCCTCATCTATCCAATATAGGTATATATTCCTCAATTGTTTTGGAATTGATAGGGGTTAGGTGTGTGAGTTTATGGCTTTCTTAAATTCTGATAGTCCATTAAGTTTCTATCAAGCAAGGGTCTGAGGTCACTAAGAAAGATATAGCTTACATACAGGCACTAGTTAGAGCAGTGCTTTACTCATTGCAATGGTTATGGTTTCATGTCATCTTGGATGCCTATGGTTCTCTGGTTTCACAATTATAACGTAGTCATGAATGTTGATTGTAAATTCAAGTAAAATGAAGTCACTGACAACTTCAGTCTTTTCATGATGTTGTCCATTGGTCCAATAGTGAGGATTTTTATTTACTTATTGTTGAGATGTAGCCCACAATTAACATCCATGGATGTAGCAGTCAAGAAATCAAAAGACATTGCTGCCAAGGATCTCTCCAAAGTGATAAAGGCTAAGGTGCTCCCAATCGAAGCTATGGTATTTTCAATCACTTCCTGTGCATCTAAAAGTTGCACAATGAATAAGGATGACAGAAGGATAATCAATGTCTTTGGATTTTGGTGTTGGTGACAAGTATTGAGTAGCCTCTCAACTGACAAAACTACTAACAAATCTGTCTTGAAGGAAGTGCAACCAGAGTGCTACTTAGAGGCAAAGATGGTGAAACTTTATGTCACTTAATCTGGGACATATTTTCAGGGGGATCCAGCTCTTGGAGAGAGATGTCATGTGGGAGGGATAAAGGGTCAGTGAAAGAAACACTCTCAGTGAGACGGACTGACACAATGACTGCCATAATGGGCTTAAGCATAACTGAGATCATGAAGATGGGACTAGATAGATCAAGGTTCAGACCTGCTGTTCATAGCATTGCTATGCTTGATGGTTGATTTAATGGTACTTATAAAAAAACTTGTTAGGCTTTTTCTAAAGTTGGAAGAACTGAAAACTAAATTCAAACCTTGAGTTGCAATACTGAGAGATGATACATACAAAATCTTGAATGATCAAGGAAGCATCAAAAGAAGATAGAAGGAATACACAGACTCACTGTACCAAAAAGAATTGTTTTGACACTGAAAAATTTCAGAATGTACTATATGAACAGAAGCCAATGATAATGAAGGAAGAAGTTCAAGCTGCACTGAAGGCATTGGCAAAAAATAAGACATGAAGAATTGATAGAATAGCAATTGATGTGTTTGAAATAACAGTCTAGGAAATTTGGAGGGCAGCTGCTTGGCTGACTGATAAGAAGAGATTCTTATTTATTCCTTTTCTCAAGAAAGGTGATCCAACAGAACAATATCATTAATATAACATGCAAGAAAATATTGCTGAAAATCATCTAAAAATTGTTAGAATAATACATTGACAGAGAACTTTCAGAAGCTCAAGCTGGATTTAAAAGAGGCTGCAGCACCCAGGATATGTTTGGATCATAACAAACTATGGCTGACATTGAGAAGAATGGGAATTCCAGAACACTTAATTGTGCTCATATGAAACCTTTATTTAAACCAAAAACTGTTGTCCAAACAGGCTAAGGGAATGCTGTATGGTTTAAATTGAAGATAGGTGTGGGCCAGGGTTGTATCCTTTCTTCATAGGTATTCAATATGTATGCTGAGCAAATAGTTTAAGGAACTATAGTATATGAAGAAGAATGTGGCATCAGTATAAGAAGACATCTTATCAACAAATAGCCTGTGTTATGGAGAGAACACAACCTTGCTTGCTGAAAGTGAGGAGGACTTGAAATGCTTGTTGCAGAAGATCAAAGACTACAGCTTTCAAAAGGTTTGCATTTTAGCTTCAAGATGGCAAAAATCCTCACCATTGGACTGAGAATCAACATCATTATAGATGGAGAAAAGATTGGAATTGTCCATGATTTCATCTTACTTGGATCCACAATCAGAGCTATTGGTACAAGTAGTTAGGAGATCAAGAGACGTTTTGCATAGGGAAAGTTGCTGTCAGGGACCTACAAATTACTGAGGAGCAATGTCAGTTTGAAGACTAAAGAGCACATTCAGGCCATGATCTTTTGTATCTAAGAGTTGGAGGATGAATAAGGATAACAGACAAAGAATTCATGCCTTTGGATTATGACCTTTCCAACAGATAGATCTTGAAAAAAAAAAATGCAGCCAGAATGCTCTTTGGAGGCAAGGATGGTGAAACTTTGTTTCACATACTTTGGGCGTGTTTCTAGGAGAAATTACTCCTTAGGAAGGGTCATCATGCTTGGAAAGATGGAGGGTCAGCAAAAGAGAGGAAGATCCTCAATGGGATGGATTGATAGTGACTGCAGCAGTGGATTCCAGTGTGATAGAGATGATGAGGATGGCACAGGATAGGGCAGGGTTCACATCTGCTCTTCATTGCACTGCTATGAGTCAACAACAACAATAATAACAACAGTGATTGGTCATTTTCTTGAGGGAATCTGAACTGACTGAGGTCTAATATAATGTTCCGTGATTAGATCTGCTGTGAGCCGCCAATCCATTGAAAGGGAGTTTTCTAGGGATGTATGTACCTGTGTGGGTGTGTGTTTGTGAGTATTCTGCACAAAATATATATGAACATCTGCAAAGTTCTCTTGCTTTTTGCTTGATCTGGATCCTGTGTCTGGCTCATTGCCTCTAGACCTTTGGATTTGAGCCAGTAGCCTGCAATATTGTCTGCTGATTTTAGATTTGTCAGCCTCCACAGTCAGCACCCTGCCTTCTCACTTGGTAATCCCCTGCAGCTATATGAGGGAGGAAAAGCCTCTATCCTAATACTATTTGACTCATGGGCCTGGGACTTGCTTGCCTCTACAAATAAATACATGAGCCATTTTCTTTCTTGAGATAAATCTTTCTCTCTTACACATACACACCCACACACAAATATGTATCTCATTGGTTTTGATTCTCTTGAGGAACAAGCACAAGATACTCACAGAGTAAAAAAAGATTCACTTCGACTGCAAGCATTAGCCCTTTATGGTCAGTAGGTCTTACAGAGGTGGGGGTTAATTTACTGATATGGTTGAATGGCACTTTACCCTTCCTACTGGCAACAGACTTAGAAATGTCATATAAAATGCAAATAACATGCATGCTTAAGCAGAGTAGAAAAAGATTTCCTTCATGTTCTTTATAAGGGAGAGAAAGAGAAAGAGGAAAGAGGAGAGAGAGAGAGAGAGAGAGAGAGAGAGAGAGAGAGAGAGAGAGAGAGAGAGAAGCAATTCCTCCTCTCATTATCTGGGAATACTCAGGATCCAAGGCTTCTGTTGCGGCAGCCCAGGTATGAACCAGAAGGCTATGCTTTTCTGCTCCCCAAAAGTGTTCCTGTCCAGATAAGTTCCTGCAGGACAGAGGTCATCCATAGCTCTGCACATTATAATTGCTTACTAAATTCTTGATGAGGGTAATGGCATTTTCATACCCTCCTCAGTTCCTAGTACTTTACAGTAATAGGCACCCAATGAACACCTCCTAAGTGAATGAATGGATTAAATGGGCATACATGTGTATTGTGAAAAAGATTCTGTTGAGGATTTGATGGATAAGATACTGTGCGGAGTGTTTTCTGTTTGGTTGGCAGCACAATACACTATCACTACATCACCAGAGCTCCTTGTTTGAACTTAATCTGTTTGCTTTGCCATCTCTACTCTCTACTTTGTTCTAGAAGGCATTTGTGAAATGTAATAATAGGCAACAAGGTTGCTAAGAGTTGGAATTTATTCTATGGCAGTGGGTTTGGTTTTTCAGTTTTTACGCTGGATTTAATATGGCCAATAAGAAAAACTAGCAGAGGATGGAAGGATGAGATTGGACTCCCAGCTATTCCTTTCGTTCACTTACTACCAGACCACGGGGTAGTAGAGGCTGTTTCTCTGATGAAGCCCAGTGAGCCCTCTTCTACAGTCAACACCTCTCTCTTCCCTTGCTCCTTACGGCATAACTTTGGAGTAGGTTCTCCAGTTCCTAAAACTGGACAGCTTTACCGTCCTTTATTGTTTTTTCCTTAGTCCTGTCCACATCTGTCAAACTTCTTTCCTTAAATTGCTCAGCTTTAGTATACTTTTTGTATCCACCAGTATCACATATATCACACACACATATTTATATAGTACATAATTGTAAACAGACCAATACATTTCAGGTTTAGAAGCTGGCCATCCACATTGTCCTTATCTTCAAGGTTGATAAGAAATATAGACAATCCAATTTTTTTTTTATTTTTGTGTGCGTGTACCGTCAAATCAGATCTGACTGGTACAGGAGGAGATTGTCCCTCCTTCCCCGGCAGAGCATCTGGTGGATTCGAACTGTGCGCCTCTGGGATTGTAGTTGCAGTTCCTTGCCACTAGGCCACCAGAGCTCCCCCAATCCAATTTTAAAAAAAGAAACAAGTGCTTTAAAAAAGCCCACTAAAATAAACCTGACAAAAAGCCCCTCAAACTCTTTGTTGAGTTGAATCTGACTCATAGTGACCCTCCACTGGGTCTCTGAGGTAATGCAACTTAGTGTGAACCGGCACCACCAGAGCACCCCAATAGTTGTCTTAACTAACATAAAGCTACAGTTTAACTAAGTTTAGAAAGCTGAATACTGTAGCTTCTTGCTGTACCATTGAGTCAGAACTGACTGATCGCTGACCTTCCACTGAGTTTTCAGATGCAATTAATCACATGGGAGAAGACTGACCATCTTTCTCCTGAGGAGTGGCTGGATTCAAGCTGCATGCCTTCAGGTTGGCAGCACACCTTATCGCTAAGCCACCAGAGCTTCAGAATAGTATAGCTAGGTACTATAAAATCTTATCATAAGAGGGCTTGATTTAGTCAATGAGATTATATCACATCAGAATTCCTTAAGGAAATATATTTGAGCTATGATTTGTTTTGAGAAGTACTTGTTCATTAGGCAAGGTAGATGATAGTTAGAAAAAGGTTGTAGAAAGTGGAATAGCATATGCAAACAGCTGAGGAGCATTGCACAATTAAGAAGCTCAAAAAAGGTCAGTGACTGGAGCACAGACGTTGAGGAGACAGTAGTGCAGAATGAGGCTGCAGGTGTTGATAGAGGCCAAATCCTGAAGGTCGCATAGGCTGTGATAAAGATTGAGGCAAAGAGAAGACACAGAAGGAATCTTTTTTTTTTAAAAAAATATTATTTTATTTTTATATTTGTTTGCTTAACAAGCTCATATGCATTGTGTTTCATACTATTCTTCATTCACATTGTATTTCATACAATCAGGCCCATTCATTATGAGTGGGTTTTTTATTTGGTTGAGTTTTTTTTTATGTTAGTATACTAGTTCAATCTGGATGCAAAGGTGCACCTAATCCAGGCCATGGTCTTCTCAATTACTTGTTATGCTTCAGAGAGCTGGACAACAACTAAAGATAAAAGAAGAATAGA
The DNA here is from genome assembly GCF_000299155.1 of Elephantulus edwardii. Classification (NCBI taxonomy): domain Eukaryota; kingdom Metazoa; phylum Chordata; class Mammalia; order Macroscelidea; family Macroscelididae; genus Elephantulus; species Elephantulus edwardii. Next base: position 7,873,783 of record NW_006399855.1, on the reverse strand, counting down.
TGCCTTCAAGTTGTGGTACTGGAGGAGTCTTGAACATACCATGGACTGCCAAGAAAACAAATCAGTCTGTCTTGGAGAGGGTGAAACCAAGTCTCTCCTTGGAGGCTAGGATTTTAAAGCTCTGCCTCATTTTGGGCAGGTGGTCCTTGGAGCAGGGCATCATGTTCGGATGGGTGGATGGACAGCACAAGAGAGGGAGACCCTGGATGAGATGGATTGGTACAGTGTCTGAGGCAATGGGGGTTGGTGTGTTGGAATTAGTGAGACTGATTCAGGACAGGGAAGGGTTTAGAGTTGCTGTCCATAGGGTTGCTATCCATCGCGGGCAACTCAATGGCACATAACAACAATAACATACTATATTGATTGTTTCTTATTTAAGCTTTCTGTTTAAAGTCAACAAGATCTCGGGAGGGCTTTTGTAAAGTTGGTTGTTGTTATATTTTGGAGGAACATTCTTCTAAGTGGTACAGTTCTCTTCTGTTAATACACTGTACTGAGGTAACCTGGGGTTGCTGTGATGCTGAACTTTGTGCCATTGGGGTGTCAAATGTCATAACGTTTACCTATGGTGGACAGTGTTTGGTGGAGCTCCCAGTTTAAGACAGGTTTGGAAGCAGGAGTGGTATCCACTTCCTAAACCACATGCCTCTGGAAACTCTGAATTTTGATAAATGTTGATTTTATAGAAAGGCTTCAGGCCTTTTTTTCATAGCATCGCTATGAGTCATGCCAGACTCGAAGGCAATAAACAACAACAACTAGTTTATTTATAAAATTTGAATACATCAAACAGTGTGACCCAATGATTTTTCACCACCTCCCTCTAAAATGCATCATCAATGAACTGTAAGGGGAGGGAGAGTGTGGGTGCTCAGTTCATAGAGCATGAATTGGAAAAGGACTGGAGGCAAAATCAGATGTGGGGAGAACAAGCCCAGTGAGAGAGAGGAAGAGAAATGGGAATACCTGAAGCATTTCTAAGAAATAAAGTGATGAGTCATGGCATAGCATTTAATATGGATGGAAAAAGAGGCTGTGATCAATGATAACTCTTAGGTTTCTAAACTCCAGAAACTGGATGAATCTTTTTGCTACTTACAAGAGACTCTGGAAGAAACACACGTCTAGGGAGAAAAAGCTGATATTTTGAGGGCATTTTTGGTGAAGAATCTTGGGATAAAGTTTCAAAAACGGAATTGACAGTTTGGTGTGTGCCTCCAGAACTGAGACAAGAAAGGAGGTGGGACATGTTAGTGTAGGAGTCACTGATCTGGACATTTAGGTGATAAACAAACCACTGACTTGTCTGCTTTGGCTTAGAGAAAGATTATAGACCTTGAAAAGGAGGGCCTATGGCAGGATCTTTCAAAATCTTTAACAGGAGATCACCTGATAGAGTGGAATAATCCAGCAAAGGAGATTAGCAAGACACTGCAGAAAGGGATGTGGAAAACCAAGAGGGTGGTGTCACTGGATGGAATGATGCCGAGAGACAAAATGAATATAGTAAACATTATAGAGTGGATTTTTTCACATGGGCAACCATCGCAAGTCAGTTCAAGAGAGCGAGGGGAAAGTAAGCAGAATTGCAATGGGCCGAGGAATGAGTGAGAAGTGAGGAAAAGGATGAAATAGGTGAAGAAAAGCTAAGGGAGGGATGTAGCTCATGGAAGAGGTGGAATTGAAGCATAATTTCATCTGTGTACCTCTCTTGTTATGCGCTGTCAAGTCAGGATCGTGTCCTGGCTGACCCTTCAGCAGGTTTGTGGATGCTGTAAATTGCATGAGGAGACTGTCCCTCTTTCTCTCTTAGAGAAGCTGGTGGAATCTCACCGCTTTTCTTCGGGTTAGTAACAACTATTTACCTGTTACCTCTAGCTGTATGAAATAGATGTGAGATTTGAACACGTATGAGTGCTGATGTGAATGACAAGGGCAGCAAATAGTTCACTAAGAAAAGAGTTTCTTCCTGTGAGATTTACAACTAGAGAAACCTACTGGAGAATCAGATATGGGTCGGATCCAACTTGACGGCAATGAGTGAGATTAATCTTGGGAGATAAGCATTTTCCCAACTTACAGATGATAAAAGTAGACTTGTTCGTTTTTTACAGATTCAGTAAGGAGTGAGATTCAGTAAGGAGTGAGGTAGATAGATAACTGCAACTCTTTCACACCCACCCTCTCTCCACTTTATTTCAAATCTGGGAAAGCAGTGAGATTCTTCTCAAAAACTGCTTGCAGTGCAACTTGCTTTAGTTTTGAAATGATTTCTTCTTTTTTCTGTTGTTATTTTAAGTGGCTTCAAACTCCTTCTAACTCATAGTGACCCCTATATTTATAGTATCGATAAAACACTGCCAATCCTGATTTTTCTTCATAATGTTGCAGACATTGTCAAACCATTTTATTAAGAGGATTTTTTTTT
>NW_006399855.1:7861902-7871252 GCF_000299155.1 Elephantulus edwardii | reverse complement strand
TTTTTAATTTTTTGTGTGCGTGTACCGTCAAATCAGATCTGACTGGTACAGGAGGAGATTGCCCCTCCTTCCCCGGCAGAGCATCTGGTGGATTCGAACCACGCACCTCTGGGATTGTAGTTGTAGCTTCTTGTCACTAGGCCACCAGAGCTCCCCAAGAGGATTTTTTTTTTTAATCAGGTAGAGTCTTCCCCCCCTGGCTCTCTACTTTACCAAGCATGATGTCCTTCTCCAGGGACTGGTACCTCTTGTCCAAAGTACTGAAATGAAGTCTGAAATGAAGTCTTGCTAGTCTTGCTTCTAAGAGGCATTCAGGGAGGGGGGGGAAGGTAAAAAAAACCATTCTGGCCGTACCTCTCCCAGTGTAGATTGGTCTATTCTCCTAGCAGTCCATGCTATATTTTTTGCCAACACCATAATTAAAAGGCATCAATTCTTCTTTGGTCTTCCTTGGTAATCATTAGATGGCTTACACAAGCATGTGAGGCAGTTGACAACATCATGGTTTGGGCCAAATGCATCATAATCCTTAAGGTGATGTCTTTGCTTTTTAAAGTGTTAAAGAAGTCTTTTGCAGCACATTTGCACAATGTAGTTTATAAATTGATTTGTTGGTGCTGCTAAGGGAGCTTCAGTGAGTTGCCTGTAGGGAAGTGTACTATTAACCCAAAGGTGGTGCTTCTCTGGTGGTTTGAATCCACTAGGAGTTCTGTGGGAGAAGGAAAGGCAGTCTCTCCCTGTGTGATTTGTAGCCTCTGAAAACTCACTTGAGTGCCAACTATGGTTTGGGTCCAACTCGACAACAATGAGAGAGAGAGAGTGCGTACTTTCATATCTTTTGTTCAAAGGGCCACTATGAGTTGTACTTGACTCAATGTCACTTAACAACAACAACAACAACAACAACAACAACAACAACAACAAGATTTGTTGAATGAATTAATCAATGTAGCAGTATCATTAAAATACAGTAGCAAGTAATAGTGCTAAGGCAAAATAGGCTTTATACACATTTTATAAAACCTATTTGAGGAAGGATCATTAACAATCTACATAATTCAGGTGAGACATTATTACTTCCTGAAAGTGAGAGGGACGTCAAGTGCTTCCTGCAGAAGATCAAGGACTAGAGTCTTCAGTATGGATTGCATCTCAACATCAAGAAAGCAAAATTAATCACTACTAGGACAATAGATAACATCATGATATATGGAGAAAAAATTGCAGTTAATGATCCCATCTTACTTAGATCCATAGTCAACACTGTTGGTATCAGTAGTAAAGAAATAAAAAGATGAGTCACACTGGGAAAATATTTTGTCAGGACCTCTCTAGAGTACTAAAGAGTGATGATGCCATTTTAAAGATTAAGGTGCACCTAACCAAGTCATACTTTCTCAATTGTTTGCTATGCATCTGAAAGTTACACAGTAAGTATGGACTGATGAAGAATTGAAGCCTTTGAGTTATGGTATTGACGAAGAGTACTGAATATCCCATGGACTACCAAGAGAATAAACAAATATGTCTTGGAGAAAGTGTGGCCAGGGTGCTCTTTAGAGACAAGGACAGTGAAATGCCATCTCACATAGTTTTCACATGTTTTTAGGAATGAGTGTTTGGAGAATATCCTAAGAGAGGAAGACCCTCAAGGAGATGGATTGATACAGTGACTAAAAATACTTCAAATTGATGGTATAGGATAGGATAGAATTCTGATCCGTTGTTCAGAGGGTCGCTAAGAGTTGATGCTATAGCATATAATAACAACATTTGTTGTAAGAAAATATTTTTAACTTTTTTGTGTTATATAATGCTAGCGTGTTTACATAAAAAAACCAAGTCCCTATCTTTTTTGAAATATGCTCTAAATTTTTGCTAGTGAAATTATGATGTCTGATACTGGCTTTAAAAATAATAAAAGGTGGAAATGGGAAGTTTAGATTATAGGTTTGCTTCAACTGGATTAATAGCATCAGGATGGATGGTGAAGAGATTGAGATTGTCCACAGCTTCAGTTTGTTCAGCTCCACGGTCAACACTCTTGGCACCAGCAGCCAGGAAATAAAAAAATGTATTGCGATGGGAAAGTCTGCTGTTAGGGACCTCTCTAAAGTACTCAAGAGCAACGGTATCTCTCTGGAGACTAAGGTCCGCCTGATACAGGCCATGGTCTTTGCAATCACTTGTTATGCATCAGAGAGTTGGACAATGACTAGGGAGGATAGAAGGAGAATTGACGCCTTTGAGCTGTGGTGCTGGAGAAGAGTATTGAATGTACCATGGACTGCCAAGAATACAAACAGATTCATCCTAGAGAGGATTAAACCAGGCTGCTCCTTGGAGGCAAGGATTCTGGGGCTTCGTCTGACATGCTTTGGACATGTTGTAAGGAGAGACAGGTCTTTAGAGAGGGACATCATGCTGGGTAGAGTAGAGAGACAGCACAGGAGGGGAAGACCCTCTATGAGGTGGATTGATTCAGTGACTGGGGTACTCGGGATGGGTGTGTCAGAGGCAATGAGATTGGCACAGGTTAGAGCAGAGTTTAGGGCTGTTGTACATAGGGTCACTATGAGTCGCAAACGACTCGACGGCACATAACAACAACAACAACAACAACATATTGGAGTTAATTTGAACATTTTATTTTGTGTGGTCTTTGTAGAATTTAAGTTTTTTGTTTTTGTAATAAAATGTTAACAAAAATCAAGTAGTTTGTAGTAGGACACAAGATAATTAAAGGGGGTGAAAATTAACTTGGGGAAAGTATATTTTTTTTCCTCTGTAAGCAGTAATTTTCTAGTTTTCATCAAACCAGTGACAAAGAGTAAGGAGTTGTATTGCCAATCCAAAAGCAGGCAGTTTGAATGCACCTGCCGTTCCATGGGAGAAAGATGGGCAATCTCCTCCCTTGGGATTTACAGTCTTTAAAAATCCACTGGAGGGTCAGCTATGGGCTAGCTCTGACTCAATGGCAAATGACAATGACAAAGCGTAGCTCTCTTGAGGAGTTACTTTTGTAAGATAATATTTTCTATTTATCTTTTGAAAAGAATGCACTTTCTTTATGCAGACATAGGGTCACATTTCCCTAGTTTACTCTGTGAACCTGAGTCTTTCACAGACTCTGTATTTAAGTTTCTCATCTGGAAATGAGAGAACCAGTCTAGACAGTACCTGAAATTCTTTCCATTTCTAAAATTCTATGATTCTGACTAGCCAGTGAAACAGTACATACAAGCTTCACTATTCGACTGCTTAGTCATTAGCATCCATATTTGCAAGAGGAAAAAAACAACCTAAGAATTTTGACACACCTTGAATTCAGAGGGTAGGAAGAAGTAAATTTAAGACTGCCTTTGGGGCAGAGCACATTCCTGGGGCATTCTCTAGAACAACACATGACCTCAAGGCAGGCAACAGGCCTTTTCACACAAGGCAGTAAGTTTGCTACAAAGAATTGGCTACATTGTAGAAGAGAAAGAATTAAAGAGACTTTGTAACTTTATTGTTGTTGGGTGATGTTGAGTTCTAAAAACCCAATATACAACAAATCAAAACCTTGTCCAATCTTGTGCTAACCTCCCTATCTTTACCATGTCCATGTTTAGTGTTGTAGTTACTGTATCGATCTGTCACATTAATGGTCTTCTCTTTTTCTGACTCTTTACTTTTCCATGTGTGATATCCCTTTCCAAATACTGGATCCTCTTGGCAATAACCTGGGCACAGTGCAGTGTGGATGAATGAAAAGACCTTCAATGAGGTAGATTGACCACCACAATGGGCTTGAGCATGACTAAGATCATGGGGATAGTGCAGGATACAGCAAGATCAAGAGCTGTTGTTCTCAGGGTTACTATGAGTCGTTGTCGACTTGATGACACCTAACAACAACAAAAATCTGACAACATAGCGAAAGTGTTTGTGATGAAGTTGCATCATCTTTGCCTGTAAGGACTGCCCTGGCTGCATTTCTTCCAACATAGATTGGTTTGTTTTTTAACCAGAACATAGCTTTAATTAAAAGCCCTTTCTTCAGGATACCCAAACACCCAATGTTTAGTGTAATTATCCTTGTTAAGACTGTTCTGAAATCCAAATCTAAATCAGAATTACTTAACCTGAAGCCTTTTACTTACTCCAAGTCAGTGGTGAGGGCTGATGCACCTCTTTTTAGTGAAAATCCAATTACAATCATTCTTGATTTAAGGAAACCACCTGTTAGCTGATGTGATGTGGTAAACTGTTCACTTCATTTACGCACCTATCAGCTTACGCATCCACTCATATGAAAGCTTCAAGGCCTCAAGAACTCACCAAAGAAAATGTTAATGAATTCAAGAAAAAGAAACAAAAAACCAACAACCCAACAAAACTCCAACAAACATGTGTAAGCTATTGTTGTATAGCTTGTATTAGTGAAACCAGAATGTCAAATTTCTCTGTACTTAGCCTCTATTTGGAAATGTGCTTTACTATTATAATTCATCATTAATTTAGTATTAAAAATAATATTCTCAATAATAACATTTATGTTATTGTTATTGTTAGGCCCCTTTGAATGGACTGTGACTCACAGCGAACCTTTGAACAACAGACCTCCATGCAGCTCTATCCTATACCATCCTCATGATTTCTGTCATGGTCCAGCCCATTCTGGCAGTCACTGTGCTGGTCCATCTCTCTGAGGGTCTTCTTCTTTTTTGCTGATTCTCTGCCTTTCCCAGCATGATGATTCTCAAAGATTCAAAGATTCTCAAAGAGGATCAAAGACCAGATCCTCTTGAAAATATGGCCAAAGTAAGTGTATATAGGGCAGGACTTTTCCAACTTCATTTCTTTTCCCTACCCCTTCACTATCAGTTGGTAGTGATAAGGCTTTTTCTCTGTTGTTGCTGCTGTTGTTGTTGTTGTTGTTAGGTGCTCTTGAGTCAAATACAATCCATAGCAACCTTATGAACAATAGTTCTGAACTTTGTCTGTCCATCCTCACAATCCCTGACATACTCAAGCCTATTTCCATAGTCACTGTGGCAATTTTCTGGTTGGGAGGTGTGTGTGTTTCATTTCTTCACTGTCCCTGTACCTTTCCAAGCATGATGCCACTCTCCAAAGAATAGTCTCTTTTAGTACTTGCAATGAAACTTCATCATCTTTGTCTCCAAGGAACACTCTGGCTGCACTTACTCCAAGACACATTTGTTTATTCTTTTGGAAATCTGTGGGATCTTCAGCACTTTCTCCCACTCCACAGTTCAAAGCCATCAATTTTTCCTCTGTCATCTTTATTCATTCTCCAGTTCTCAGATGCATAGCAAGTGACTGAAAAAAGAAGATGGCCTGAATCTGGTATACCTCAGTCCTCAAACTGACAGCATTGCTCCTCAAGACTTTGGAGAGGTTCTTGTCTATAGACTTTTCCAGTTCAATACATCTCCTAATTCTTGACTGCTGGTACCAAGTATATTGATTCTAGATCCAAGTAAGATGAAGTAATTAACAGTTTCATGAAGTCATTAACAGTTTCAATCTTTTCTCCATCTCTCATGATGTTGCTGTTGGTCCAGTAGTGAGGATTTCCACCCCCCCCCTTGATATTGAGATGCAATCCATATTGAAGACTGCAACAAGTGCTTCAAGTCCTCATTTTCAGCAAGCAATGTTGTGTCACCTGCATAACAAAGATTCTTGATGAGTCTGCCTCCAATCCCAATGCCACATTCTTTTACATAGAGTCCAGCTTCTCAAATAATTTTATAGCATACAGATTGAATGAGTATGGAGAAAGGATTTAACTCTGACACACTTTTACTAATTTTAAACCGCGCAGTGTTCCCTTGCTCTGTTCTTGCAATAGCCCCTTGTTCTAGGTCTAGGTTTCACACAAACACAATTAAGTGTTCTGGCATTCCCTTTCTTCTCAATGTTAGTCATAGTTTATTACGATCCACACAGTCAAATACCTTTGCATACTAAATAAAGCGCAAATACACTGTCTTCTAGTATTTGTTTCAGCCTCTTTTTTTAAGTGGTTTTTTAAAATGAACCCATTTCTATTCATAGTTGAAGTTTGTACATTCCAAGGAATGACTTTATAAATCCAGGTCTATGGGTTAGCTAAAGTTATCTGCTGGGTTGCAGAAGGGAAATTTCTAAAGATGTTGCTAATTACCTGCTAGTAGTGGGCATAGGAAACTCTGGTGGGATGCGTTTGTTGTTGTTTGTTTTGTTTTGTTTTTTTTTTTTTTTAGAATTTGATTGTGGTTTGGGTAAAGTTTACAGAATAAATTAATTTTCATTCAACAACGTATGCATTTGACTGCCTGCCATTTGTTGCCACCTCTTCTCTTTTCTCACTGGTTTTTCCCTTCCCTTTTACCCATCCTTCTTATACCTTCCTGTCTTCTGAACTTTGTTTTTTCGGAAGTACTGTTGTTGTGGTCTTATGTGGTTGATTGTACAGTAGGTATATTTCTCTTTGGTATTGCTATTGTTATGCTGTTTGAGAATTGATGCAAAGAGGTGGTTTCTGATCTCGGCTTGAAGGTATCTAAGGCTTACAGTCTTCGGACTGGAAATTCCATCAGTCTCTACCAAACTAGTAAGTCTGATCTTTATTGTAAGTTTGGGGGTTGTGTGTGTGGTTTTTTAAAACATCTATTCATTTTTAATTATAAAATAGAACAGTCTTCCAAAGCAAGTATTTATTTCATTTGTCTTTACTATAATTTTTATTCTCACCCCCTCCCCCGCCAGATATCCCTCCTCACCCCATTCAGGACTTTTACTATCATCTGGAGCAGATCAGTTCATAGTACTAAATAGGCTCTATCTAGTTCTGGCCTCAAGGTGGAGGAGGCTGAGATTTAAGAGGTACATTAGTCCTTTAGAATAACTGCTTCCTTTATTTTCAAACTCTACCAGTTTTTAAAATAAGTTGGATATATGCAAGGAGTGAATATTTCAAGAAATAGAGAAGAAAGATGGGAGTTTACCATTTTAACCCTATGCAAAAGCAAGCCCTTAAAAAAGGGACAAATTACAATAATATAATCTAAGATATTATTAATTATTATATTATTATTATATTATGCTACTCCAGGAGCAGCAGCAAAGTATAATAGGAAAGTAAGCAATAAATTTTGGAGAAAATGTGGAGAGATTGGAACTCTCATACATTGTTGGTGAGATCTAAAATGGTACAATCACTCTGGAAAACAGTTTGGCGCTTCTTCAAAAAGCTGAACATAGAAATTCCATGTGCAGATCTCCCACCAAAGTCCAAGTTTACAAAGATGGCGTTTCCCCACAGACCTCTGGGAACTGTAGTCGATACCTGCAGTTATAGCAGAGGGGGTTAGGAAGGCTGGGTCACAAGCCCCGGCCTGGCATTGCCTCCGCTGTCCTTGCAGATCTCCCACCAAAGTCCAAGTTTACAAAGTGGCATTTCCCCACAGACCTCTGGGAATTGTAGTACATTCACATAATGGAATACCCTGCAGCACTCAGGAGGAATGATTTAGAAAAATACTATGTAACATGGGAGAGGATAGGATTTTGAAGCTCTATCTCATCTACTTTGGGCACGTGGCCAGCAGAGGCTAGTCCGAGAAGGATATCATGCTTGGAAGAGAAGAGGGACAGAGCAAGAGAGGAAGATCCAGGATGAGATGGATTGATATAATAACCAAGCCAATGGGGGAAGGTGTGTTGGAGTCAGTGAGACAGGCTCAACACAGGGCAGGGTTCAGAGCTGTTGTACATACGGTCGTTATGAGTTTCAAGGGACTCAACAGCACGTAACAACAACCACTACCTCCAAAGAAAAGTATTCAATCCATACTCAATACACTTGGTATTAGCAGTCAAGAATTAGATGTATTACACTGGGAAAGTCTGTAGTCAAGGACCTCTTCAAAATCTTTAGGAGCAAGAATGATCATAGGAAACACAATGTGAATAGAGAAATGTGAAACACTATATAGAAATGAGACACAATGTATATAAATTTTGTATGTAAACCGATATAAGGACTGTTGTTTATAGGATAGATATGAGTTGTACTCGACTCGATGGCACATAAATGAAAAGGATCTTTAGACTAGAGTGATACCTGTTTGAAAACATTATTGTTACAATTACTTTCCCCTGTAATTTTTTTATAAAAGCATTATTCCTTTTCTGATAGTAGTGTTATTTAAGGGGCATTTATGAGACTAACTTAAAAAAAACACAAAACAACCCAAACATATCTTGTAAAAAGCCAGCCTGACTCTACTAAAGGGAACTAGAATATGGCCTTTTAAAAGCCCATAATACTTAGGATGAATCTGAACTTGTGTGAAGATTAATTTCAAATTAATTTTAATGCTTAACCCTTTCTTGCCAGCTTGCACTTGTTGGATACCAATCTCTATCTCTGTGTTGCTGTTAATTGATGCTCCCAACTCTTGATGGCCCTATGTGCTACAGGGTATGACTGCTTCACAGAGTTTTCTTGGCTGTAGCCTTTATGGAGGGAGCTCTGGCAGCCTTGTGTTAAGCAGCTGTGTTGCAATCCTTAAGGCACAAGATTCGAATCCACCACCTGCTGCTCCGTAGGTGAAGGAGGGCCAATCTCCTGTGAGATTAACTGCTCTGAAAACCCACCAGAGGGTCAGTTATATTATGACTTGATGGTACACAACAAGTCTTTACAGAAGCAAATTGCCAGATATTTTTTCCTGGAGGAACTTGTGGATGGTGTTGAATGCTAGTCTTAGTTTAATAGCCAATAGAAAATCCTTCCATCACCTGAGCTACTTAGAGTTCCACCTACATTTATGTTTATGTCTGCATCTATATACCTGTCACTTACACACTGTCAAGTTGGAACCTTTTCATAATCAATCCTTCAGCTGGTTTTTGGAGGCTGTACTTACCAAGAGTTGAGATTGCCCATTGTTTTCATGTGGAGCCATGGGAGGATTTAGACTACCAGAGAGTTAGCAGCACAACTCCCTACCAACTACCATAAGTTTATCTCTAAAATATGCTTAAAATATGGAAATTATTTTGTGATCTTAATGATATTATATATTACTTGTGTACTTATTTCTGGTTGATAAAATTATTATTTTTCCATTTTTAAGCTTGAATAATTTTCTTTGGAGGAGATAGTTGTTGTTATGTACCGTTGGTTCCCCTGAAACTCCTAGAGACTATATGTGCAACAGCTCTGAACCCTACCCTGTCTTGAGCCTATCTCACTGACTCCAACACACCTACCCCTATTGGCTTGGTTACTGAATCAATCCATTTCATCCAGGATCTCCCTCTCTTGCTCTGTCCCTCTTCTCTTCCAA
>NW_006399855.1:7853599-7861262 GCF_000299155.1 Elephantulus edwardii | reverse complement strand
CCAGTAGTGAGAATATTTGTCTTCTTGAAGACTAGATTCCTTGACCTTCTGTAGCAAGTACTTCAGGTCCTCCTTAATTTCACCAAGCATCAATTTATGTACCAATCAAATGAATATAAATGGAAATAAAATGTGATTCTTTGCATCCCTGTAAAAGTGTAAAGTCAAACATTGATTTTTTAGCTTGCAGGAATGCAAATTTACATTGCTTTTAAAAAAGACAACACTTTGTAATATAATATGACTTTTAGTCTTGAAAATATTTCTACACATCATGGCTAGCAATTTCATTTCTAAAAAATTTATGATTAGAAAAACAGATTTGTTAAAAGGATAAGTGTACTGAAATATCTGGACATGATTTCAAAGATCTAGATATAATGTAAATTGCTAACAAAGAATACTAGTGAAATAAATTTTTATGTTGCTACATGATAGATTTTATGCAGCCAGTGGAAACAATTTAGTAGGAAACTACTTCCAAATTAAAAAAAAAAGATTGATGATATGTTGCTTAGTAATGATATATTGCTCAGTTATTTCAGCCAATTACAATATAATATCCACTTAATAGTTATGCTTTTATTCCAAAAGTGCACAGAAAAATGGGAAATATTAGTATTTATTTTGGGTTAAGGTACTGGTTATGATTTTTTCTTTTCTTTTTTCATTTTTCCACATATTTCTCTAAAAGAGAATTTATACTTTTTAAATAAAAACACAATGCACATTATAAAAATTTTTAATGGGAAGGACATTTGATACACACACACACACACACACACACACACACACACACACACAGAGTAAGCAAACTCTTACGATTATCATAAATGTTACTAAGAGCCATAAGGTTACCTCTGGCTCAGCAGCTCTGTGTGCCACAGAAAGAAACCCTATCTGATCCTGTGCCGTCCGCACCACCTCTGCTGTGCTTAAGACTGTTGTTAAAGTCACCGAGTCCACTCATCCTGTGAAGGGTCTTCCTCTCCTTCACTAACCACCTACTTTACCAAGCATGATGTCTTTCTCTAGGGACTGGCCTCATTTGAAAATTTGGCTGAAGTACAAAAGTCAAAGTCTCACTATCCCTGCTTCAAAGTAACATTTGCCCACACTTCCTTGATGCCATTGTTGATGGGTTTCCTTTATTCTGAAATTGCTGGTCTGTCCTTGTCTTGTTAATGTTGTAATAAAAGAGTCTCTATAGGATATCTTTGAATTTGCTGTTTCTTATTCCTCTGGAACAATAGTTGGGACAACTTTATGGTTTGCTTTTTAAACACTGCATCCCTGGAGCTAAATCAAGACTACATAAAGACTATATAAACCTGTCCAGTTTATCTATAGATTTTACTTAAAGATATAGTTAAGGACATATTTCATTCATAACCTATTGACTGCCTGTATAAAGTGTCTAACAAATAGATGATCCTAAAAAAAATTGTTTAAGACATGAATATTCAAAAAAGGTGGAGTTAAATATGTATATATTTATTTTTCAGCCACAGAAGTCCTATGAAGCAGGCCTTCTCTGTCCTGAAGGATTGGTATGAGTTGGAATAGACTCAAAGACATTTTTTTTGTTGTTTTATTTCCTATATTTCCTTCATTTTAAAGTCTTTGTTCTTTTTTGAATTTTGTGAAGTCTTTGAAAATCATATCCTGTGTCAGTCTACTGGAACTAAAACACCTCCCACCCATTTTGTTTTTTGGTTAGAATGCTAAAGGGGAAGGAATGTGATAACAGTGGTGGGTCAGGGTGATAAAATCCCAAGGACAAGTTGAAAGTCAAGGGAAAGCTCTGAGGTTGCTGTCATCAGCTGACTTTTCTTACTAAGGCATTTTCCTAGCAGAGATCAAGCTTAATTTTTGGCTTGCTTCTGAATTACCCTTAAAGTTTAACACACACACACACACACACACACACACACACACACACACACACACACACACTGCTATCTCTGGGTATTTCCCATCCTCCAAGTTTCTGATTCAGTAGGTTCAGGATCCTGTTGTAGTTAGGTATTGTCTATGATGAACAATAGATCGAAACCTTGCCCTAAACTGCATATTTCTCACAATCTCCCCACACTCAAACCCATGGTTACAGTAACTGTCCATGTTAATCCAGCTCACTGAAGATCTGCTTCTCTTTCTCTGACCATCTACCTTTCCCAGGATCAGGATAGATCTCCATTTATCTTGCATTTCTGATGAGTTCCCAGGTGACTCTGCTAGTCCAGGAGAAGAACATTTTGAGAACAACTCTTGAGAGGTTTCAGGAAGTGTGTCTTAAAGACTATTAGGTCCTAGAGAATACAAAGATGGATAAGAGACCATAATCTGGAAAGGAGAGTGGCAAAACATGCTTAATTCCAGCAGAATGTGGCAAGGGCTGTTGTCAGTATGTGTAGCACTCAGAGGAGTTTCTAATTAATACTGACTTGCAGACTCCAAGACTGCTTTTAAAAAGTATTGTTTAAAGTATGTGTTGGAGTGTGAATAGGGATCTGACTAGACAGGTAAGAGGATTGATTTCAGGCAGAAGGAAATAAGCAAGCATAAGCATAGAACTTAGAAATATCCAGTACATTTAGTATTACAAACTGAACAAATAGTTAATGGTTGTTTAATATTATCCATGCATTTTTAAGGAACCCTATACAGTGGCTAAAAAATTCGACTGTTAACTCAAAGGCTGGCAGTTGAAATTTACCTACTGTTTTGCAGGAGAAAGATGATTCAGTGTCCTCGGATTAAGCTTTACAGTCTTAGAATCTTTAAAGAACATTCTTCTTGGTGTTACAGGGTTCCTCTGATTGTGCAGCAAACTGATGGTAGAGGATTTGGTTTGGGTTTTGACTGTGATTGTTGAATATTTTCAGCAATTTCTTCTACCCAAATCGTTGTTCTGTGCCTCAGCACACAATATTATCATCTTTTTTGGTCACTATAATCTTGTTTCTCCTTGAAGGCAGAAGAAAATTTATCATCACAAATGGTCTTTATCTCAAGTTTGGAGTGATTAATCATAATCTTTAATATGCATAACACATCTGTCTGGAAACTAGCAAAAGTCTACATGCTACCAAATAACTAATTGAAAAATTCAATGAATTCAGTCACTTGGCATGTTGTAATTGGAAAAGTCTGTATTTTTCAAAATTTTTGCTTTCTTTTTTATCCTGAATTTAGTCAAATTAATAAAATTTAGTCTAAGAGTGCCCTATAAAGAATTCAAGACATTAAGGTTTTTAGCATTAACCATGCCAGCAGGTGAAAGAAATAATTGTGACCTGGGCTCTGAAACAATCCCCAGATAACACAGATTCTATATAGAATCCATTTCTATTGCTTTCTTGTATCATATTCATATTTGAATTGAATTTATAATAATAATTATATATGCAGTAATCTCTCGCTTAATTGTTCCCAGTTACTTACCTGATTAAAAAAACTGATTTTAGTTTGGATTCTTGTTTAGTCAACTGATAGAAAGATAGGCTATGGCTTTCTAAGGAATGACATCAGGTGGGAGTTGGAGATTTTGGCAGAACATTGCTCTGAAAGGGTGAGTACTGCTGCCAGAAAATCCAATATGAGTCATTTGATCCGTGCTTCCTGGCTAATGAGTTTATGGACAACGTTTAAAATACAGAATCCAAGGATTGTGTACTTTATTCTGAATACTGAGAAAGTTATTTGTAAGATATTCCCATCTGTCAATTATAATTTTCATTTTAATTGCAAAATTGAATTTCTAAACACGGTAGGTCTATTAAAACAGTTAGGTAACGTGATCTTGTTGAAAGTGTGTATACTACTGGATAATTAAGGTCCATTTCAACTCTAAGATATTTATCATTTTATGTATAACGTTGTTGTGTGGCATAGAGTCAGAACTGATGTGTAGCTGACCATCCAGCAGGTTTTCAGAGCAGATTTCCCATCCTTCTCCCCTGACCTGGTGGCCTCAAACGGGTGTGCCTTCAGGATTCTAGCACAGCCTCTTGGCACTAGGCCCCCAGAGTTCCCTTATGTCTAATAAATCATTGGAATTTAAAGGTTTTTAATTTTTATTGATTTATTTATCTTTTTTAAGTATAGTGGTTTCAGCAAAGAAACAGAATTGTTGTGGGCAAGAGCTAAGTCTGTTCCATTGTAATGTGATTACTATTCTGCTTATTAAAGTGGGTGACACAATGTAGATTCTTATGTAAATACTTACTATTTGGTTGAGTGATATTCCAACATGTACAAATAAAAAATCAAATCCCTCATTCAAATAATTTAGGCAATAAATTAATGTGACACAGTATACCCAAATATTTTAAATTCTAAAGAATATTATTTTTTTCTGAAAAAAATTGTTTAAAAAACCTATTTATAAACAGTTTTGTTTTGGAGAGAAAGTTTCAGAAAAATAAACTTCTGTTATTAATTATAACTAAATTTCCTTTCATAAGTGATTGGTACTCCAGGCTTGACTTATCAATGCAATGGCAAAGTAGAAAAGAGGGCAATTATTGGGTTTTATTATTCCCTCAGTAAACACTACTAACTGGTCCTTGCCTAGAAGAGGACATCTGTGACACTTAGAAATATGAAAGAGAAATCCTAGTATTTGGAGACTTTAAGTAAAGCACTCAAGGAAATGGGAGAGCCTGGGTGTCCTTATTGGCTCAGTCAGACATAATTCTGCCTTCAGTTGGTAGTATACCAGAAGCTGAAAATCATTTTAACTTAAATCTTTCATGGCACCAGAAAAAATGACATGAGATATATATGATGTCACACTAACTTCTGTGAGTTGCAGTGTATATTTTATTTGCCATAAATGACTCTTGCTTAAGCGCCAATCTCTGGCCAAGATAAAGCTCAATCAAATTTTAAGTGTTTATCTTTTCATTGCAAATGTAGTACAGAGATCAATTTTAAACTAGGTATGTTTACATAGAATAACTTGTGAGTCTTGTACCAAAACATAGATATTCCTTAAATATCGTTTTATACATAAGAGAAAAGATACCCAGAGGAGAAAAAAAGTAGATGTTTCAGTTGAATTTCATTCTATATTTTTAAGACTATTTTTTTCCTATGGATAAACCTCTTTCATAATAAGAATCACTTTGTCCAAAAGACTGAGAACAGGGTTTATTGAACCAGAGCAAAGAACCTTTGCCCAAGTTTTTTTGACAGCCAGGGAAGGGGATGTATTGTGAATTAACTTCCTGTTCATTTTCTATTTGATAGAGTTGTTGCAATTAGTCATTAATTTTATTCCTTTCTTCTTTTCCCCCCTTTTAATATGTTTGCCTATTGCTATGAACTGCCTCCTGAGGAAAGCCTTAGCGGTAGCCCAAAGTGTAAGTTGTACTTTCATTTTTGCTTGTTTTAAGAAACTTTGTATTTAACTTTGTATTTCTTCTGTAACTCATTAGTGCTTAAGCAATGTATCATTTAGCTTTCCTTTTTAGTTGTCCTTCCAAGGTCAGGAAATTGGTGTCTTCCCTTTTGCCCAGCTGTAGTGGATGACTTCTCTGTCCTGTCTTGTACTTTGATGGGAGAGAGAGATTTCCCTTAGAGGTAAGCAAAGTCCTAGGAGTGCTACCTGTGATACATGCTCAAGGGAAAAGGCCCAGGAATACGGCAAAGTCTCAGCAGTGCAGCTCCTAGGTCTCAGTAGTTGCAAATGGCCATGTATCTGTTCCCTCTTCTAGGTCTGGTTGGGAGAAAAGCTATTTTCACCTGAGCTGACAAAGACTCAAGGAAGCACCAACTTCTCAGTAATGCAGCTCTCAATTCTTGTTTCTTGCTAATTTCCAAGAGTACCTGCATCTCCTCTCCCGAAGAGGCTAGTTGTGAGGGCAGCTATTCTTGTTTGAGCAGAGAAAAGGCTCAGGGAAGTGCCAACTTACCAGCTGGCAATTCTGGTTACCTGCTAATGTATGGAGTCATGCACCTCCTGGGGCTCCTAAATCCCTTTTTACTTAGAAAACATTTGTCATTTATAACCAGATGAGTTCTGATTAATACTCCAAGTGAACATTTTCATTTAATCTCTGACATTTAGAGCCATACTCCTTCTCAAACCTTTCTCAGCCAAGATGCCATAACCATATTTTCTCTTCTGTAATGCTTACTTGACTATTCTGAAATACTTTGTCCTCTACTTTCCCTATACCCTCGACCAGATGGATTGACACAATGACTGCAGCAATGGGCCCAAGTGTGTGAGATTTTGAAGATGGCACAGGCTAAGACAAGACCCTTGTTCATAGGGTCGCTATGAGTCATATATGATTGGATGGTACCTAATGATGGCGATGATTACCTCATCAACAACAATTCTCTCCTTTTTGATCACTTTGACTTGACACTGGGCCTTGACAACTTAGCGGGCAAAGGCTGAATTCTGTTTTCTCTTACATTTTCAGTTTCTGAGCATGTCCAGCACATGGTAAATATGATTGTGATCAGTAGAAGTCAGCCAAATGTTTGCTATGTAAAAACCACAACACTTCCATTTTGAAATATTGAGAACAAGAAAGAGTTTCCTAGTGAAGTGCCATAAGAATACAATGATAGCCGTGGCGCCTGGAGGCGGGACGTGCAGGGCTTGTGCGAGTAGCCAGCTACATGGTAGCATGGAGGTGCACAAGATGGAAAAGTTCGCCTTGGCCGTCGGGGAAAGGGGCTGCACGCCTTGGCCACATTGAGAGCTGGAGAGCTGCTCTACCACTCGGAACCTTTGGCCTACACAGTGTCGAAGGGACATCGGGGCATTGTCTGTGAATGCTGCCTGCTCGGTTCACTTTAAAAAAAGGATTAATTTGAGATCCAAGATGGCGGCAGAGGCAGAGACAGCGTGGTGAGCTGCGGGAGCAGTGAACCACTTAAAGCAGGGCCATTACGGCCTTCCACAGACTTCGGCTTATTGATAATTGAACACTTAAACAGTTGATGACTGGCCCTCAGTGAAGATTGAGGCTCAACAACAGGAATTCAAGGATTCCCAAGGAGAAATGGGTGAGTCTCCTGGCTCCCAACTCCCCCCTGCAGAGCCCACGCCGCGCCTGCACAGTCACTGCAGCTCCATGAGGCTTCCACAGCCTGAAAGAATGGATTCCTTCACCCAGGATGGATGCTGGGCACCGGCCCTCCTCAAGACTGGTACAGCGAAGCCACCACACTGCCGCAAGGTGGACTTGTTCTGGAGAGAATTCTTGGAGCCAGGATGGTGGCTGTGGGGAAAGCGGGCGACCGCCGGCTGCCTGCACAAGAGGGGCCATGAGCACGCCGAGCGCCTGTGTGGCAGGGTGGGGTGGCACACCCCCAGCAGCCGCCCACGCTGAGGGGGGCCATGCGTCTCCTGTCTCCCGCTGGCCTCCCGCACTGGGGGTGTGTGTGTGTGTGCCCCGCTGGCCACCTGCATAGGAGGTGGGGGATGGGATGCATGCTTGCCATCTGCAGGTTTGGGATTCCTTGGACAGGCCAAAGAAGACGATTACCTATAGAATGGATTGCTGAAAGTCACCGTGAGACTGATGACCTTAACAGTGGCAGCATGCACAAGAGGACCAACTTCCTAAATGCACCACATATTTTGTTCTGTTGAATGCTTCTGCCAAAAGATGGTTAGACCTGGGGGGAGTCTGTT
>NW_006399855.1:7845163-7850509 GCF_000299155.1 Elephantulus edwardii | reverse complement strand
GATGGGAGGTGTCTGAGGCTAGCCTCTAAGCTGCCCCGCCTAACCCCTCCTCTGAGCGGCCCCAGTCCATAGTATATTCAATGTTCTTTTCCAACACCAAAGCCCAAAGACATCAATTCTCCTGTCATCTCTAGTCATTGACCAGCTAGCTCCCTGGCGCATGGCAAGTAATTGCACAGACCATGGCCTGGATCAGGTGCAGTACTCTGGAGAGTTCCCTGACAGCAGACTTTCCCAGTGCAATTCATCTTTTGATTTCCTGGCTGCTGGTACCAAGAGTGTTGACTGTGGAGCCAAGAAATCTGAAGCTGTTAACAATCTCAATCTCTTCACCATCTATCATGATGCTACCAATTAAGCCAGTGCTGTGAATCTTTTTTTTTCTTTGATGTTGAGCTTTAGGCCACATTGAAGGATGCAGTCCTTGACCTGCAGCAAGCACTTCAGGCCCTCTTCAATTTCAGCAAGCAAGGTTGTGTTTCTGCATAATGCTGGTTATTGATGAGTTTTACTCCAATCCTGTTACTACATTTGTCCACATAGAGTCCAGCCTCCCAGGTGATCTGTTCTACATGTAGATTGAAAAGGTATGGAGATAGTACACATCCCTGGTGCATACTCTTCCCACTGTTGAACTATGAAGTATTTCTTTGCTCTGTTCTGACAACTGCATCCTGGTCCATGTATAGGTTTTGCATAAACACGACCAAGTGTTCTGGGATTCCCATTCTGCTCAAAGTCAGCCACTATTTGTTGTGAGCAACACAGTCAAACGCCTTTGCATAGTCAATGAAATACAGATAGACATTCATCTGGTACTTCCTGCTTTCAGCCAAGATCTATCTAACATTAGCTTCAATATTCATACCACAGCTTCTTCTAAACCCAGCCTGCACATCTGGTAGTTCTCTGTGGATGTGTTGCTCCAGTCGTTTGTGGATAATTTTCAGCAGAATCTTGCTTGCAGGTGATATTAATGATTTTATTTGATGATTTCTGCACTCTGTTGATCACCTTTCTTTAAAAAGAGGTTTGTTGTCATATAAGAATGAGGAAGCATGCACTTTATAAAGCTCTTAGAAAAAAGAATCAGGTTTTTTAATTGAAATAAAAAGAGTCTTTCATCTCAGGAAAGTTTGAGATTTGTCTTGGTTATATTCAGAGATGAACTCTCCTACTGTTATAACACATATTCATGAAAATAGTTTATTCATGCATGTTGTTGCACACACAGCCAATTTGACCACCACTCATAGTGACTCTGTGAGCAACAAATTGGGACCTTGCCTTATCATGCGCCATCCTCCCAATCTCCACCATGTTTGAGCCCCTTGTTACAACCATTGTGGCAACCCATCATGGAGATCATTGCTGATCTTATTCCAATGACTGGCCCCTACTGATAGCATACCCAAAGTAGGTGAGATGAAGTCTCACCATCATCGCCTCTAAGGAGCACCTTCGTTATGGTGGAGTTATTATAACCCTAATATCTCCAGGGAAGAATTTTGCATAAATGATACCCGTCTTGGTCTTTGTACTTATGTAACACTTAAACACAGAGTGTATTTTGAATAATCCTTCATCTGCAACAACTTACTCTGCTGCATTAATAGGATTCCTAAATGATCTTATTACTTGATAAATTAATGAAAAATAAAATCAGAAAGAAAGGAAAAAGAAAACCAAGAACAAACATTTTAGTACATGAGAAAAAAAGTGTGCAGAGGTAACTTGTGGTCGCTGTGATGCTAAATACTGTGACACTGATGTGTCAAATGTGAGAATACCCATGGTGGACAGTGTTTGGTGGAACTCCCTGATTAAAACAAGCTTGGAAGCAGGAGTGGCATCTACTTCCAAAATAGCTTGCCTGTGTAAACTCTTTGAACCCAGAGAAAGGATGTAAGTTATACAAGTGTCCAGGTCTTTTGTTCTTAGGGTTGTTATGAGTCGCCTATGACTCAATGGCACTTAACAAAAAAGAACAAGTATATATCTACCAGAGATTCTCCAATTTTTGGTGTTCTGTTGGCTTAAAAATTACTGAAGACCCCCAAAATCTTTTGTGGATCTCCCTACATCCATATTTACTGTGCTAGAAGTAAAAATAATCAGAGAATTTCTGTTAAATATTAACATATTAAAAATTGTGATTATAATGAAAGTATACAGTGGGTTTTTATTCATTCATTGCTCACATTTCCTCCTTCCACCTCCCTTTCTCCTCCCTCAGTCCACTTTGCAGTGAACCTCTTGTTCTAGGTTGTTGTCATACACAAAATGCCTATTTTTACACTCTGTTCAGGCAGTTCTTCTCCTCATCTGTTCCAATGCACTGTTCACTGTCTATCCACTCTTTTCCTATTCTCCCTCCAACCTTCAATGGCAGTCCTATTTTAAAAAGTGGTGTTATGCAGTATTTGTCCTTTTGTGACTGAGATATTTTACTCAGCATAATGTCTTCCAGGTTTACTCATGTTGTGTAGTGCTTTATAAGTTTATTGTTTTTCAGTGTCATGTAATATTCCATTATGTGATCATACCAGAGTTTTCCTGTCCATTCATTTGCTGATGGGCAATTGGGCTACTTCCTTCTCTTTGCTGTTGTGAATAAACACAGTTAACATATTTTTTGAAGGATAACTGCAATTTTTAAAAGACATTGAAATTAACCAAAGGCACGGTATTATTCTGTAGTCTTACACATTTCTCCACCATCTGATTTATAGAACGCCACTACATTTTCTGCTTTTGTGTTCAGCTTGTTGTGGTCTCACACACATAGCAGTTGGAAAAGGAGGACCTCTCAGTCCCACTGAGAGGATACCAGAGGAGCCTTGTGCTCTTCAGATCAAACTTTGACAAGTGCTGGCACATGTAACAGCAGAATTACGACTATGAACTCTCTGTTGAGAAATCATTCAAAACTTGATCAACTGGTCCACAGGGTTGTATTGCCTTTAATGGAAAACAGAATGTTTGTGTAATTGAGTCTACCGGACAACTCCTGGTATGCTTTCCTTACCTCTATTTGCATTCATTTAACTTACATTAATTTTTGCTAACCGTTTATCCTCCAGCTAAAGAAATAATACTCTTTAGAAGGTATTCCTAGCTGCACTCTACCACTGCACTAATTATCACTGCAATTTCTTGAAATGTTTGTTGGTCTGTCATTTAAGAAAATGACACAACCAATTTGAGCCCCTAGGGTTTTCCTCCTGTCCAAAACTGACACTCTTGCCCTGATGAAACATTCCAGATCTGTTTTACTCTTCACCTAGATATATGATAGATGATGATGAGTGGGTTGATAAGTAGACAAATCTGGTTACATGATAAACATGGTGAAATCCTGGAGATAGTGATCTAGTTTTATGGACAGTTTTATGAAGATACTTTTCAGACTTCTACTATTGCACAGCAATAGAAACATTAAAAAAAAAAGAAAGAAAGAAAGCCAGCTGTGCTGGTGGATTAAAAATGGTAGGGTTGGCCTATTACTTACAGCTAAAAAGAAATGCATTTTCAAGCTATGAAAAGACATGGAGAAAAATTGACTGTATATTACTAAGTGAAAGAAACCAATTTGAAAAAACCACCACATACTGTGTAATTTCAATTATATAGTATTCTCAAGAAGGCAAAACTATAGAGACAGTAAAAATATCAGTGTTTCCTAGGAATAGAATTGGAGGAGGTAGGTATGAATAAGGCATTTTGAGGATATTTGTGGTTGTTGTGTACTGTTGAGTGGGAACCAACCCATAGCTGACCCTCTGGTGGGTTTTCAGAGACAGTTAATTGCAGGGGAGGAGAGTGCCTATCCTTCCATGGAGCAGCTGTTGGGTTCGAACTGTATGCCTTCAGGATTGTAGGGAAGCTTCTTACCACTAGCCCACCAGTGCTTTTAAGGCCATTTAAGGACAGCAAAACTATTCTGCATGACACTGTCATGGGCATACATGATTTTTTTTTTATTTGTGAAAACCTGTAGAATTGTATAACACAAAGAATGAATCAGAATATTTGTAACAGTGTATTGATAGTGGGTCATCATTAAAATAAGTGTCCCACACCAATGCAAAACCATGACTTATAGGGGAAACTGCAGGAGAGGGAGTAGGCATATCAAACTTTCTGTAATTTCTGTGTGATTTTTCTGTAGACTCAAACATGCTCTCTCAAAACTCAATTCTGACTCACTGCCATCAATTTGCACACATTCTCCCAAGGATTTCCAGTGGCTGTACATTGTAAAGGAGAACATTGTCTGTCGTCCTCCCAAGGAAAGACTGGAATTGAACTGCTAGAGAGTGTTGCCTTTGTGTTAGCAACACAACTCCCTATGGACTATGCCACTAAAGCTCACTAAAAGTGCTCCAGGAAAGAGGGGGAACCCCCCCTAAAGTTTACCAGAGCTTTTTCTAAGTTGTTTTTCCTTATTATTTCTCAGTATTAGTTTTGTTATTAGTTCTTGATGAAAATTATCTTCCTTAATTTGCCTGTTTCTGGGTTTCTGACAGCACAAAGATCCTAGAGAACATATGTATGTTAGAAATTCTAAAAAACAAAACAAAAAAACAAAACCATGAAAAAAAGAGAATAGAAATATTTGTGATATTTGGGGGCATGGAGGAAGAATCATATATTCTAAAGCCAGTTTCCTTTCATACAACACATTATAAACTAGACTGGGTTTTGGATGTTTGACACAAACATTGAAAATCTACCTTTAGAAGTTTTAGAGTTTGAATTTAAGCTCTGAGGGTAGATTTATTGACCCAAAAAATACGTCAGTGAAATAGATTGACTAGGAAACTTAGAGGCTCTTAATCTATAGACTCTATAAAAAGGAAGCATACCTTGTGCCTGACTTCTGCAGCTCACCAGAGAGATGTTTATGTTTGTTGTTGTTGTTATTGTTATGTGCCGTCGAGTTGTTTGCAACTCATAGCGACCCTATGTACAACAGCCCTAAACCCTGCTCTATACTGTGCCAATCGCACTGCCTCTGACACACCCATCCCGATCACCCCAGTCACTGAATCAATCCATCTCATAGAGGGTCTTCCCGTCTTGTGCCGTCCCTCCACCCTCCCAAGCATGATGTCCCTTTCCAATGACCTGTCCCTCCTTGCAACATGCCCAAAGTATGTCAGACGAAGGCCCAGAATCCTTGTCTCCAAGGAGTAGCTTGGTTTAACCCTTTCTAGGATGAATCTGTTTGTTTTCTTGGCAGTCTATGATACCTTCAATACTCTTCTCCAGCACCACAGCTCAAAGGCATCAATTCTCCTTCTGTCCTCCCTAGTCATAGTCCAACTCTCTGATGCATAACAA
>NW_006399855.1:7842862-7843760 GCF_000299155.1 Elephantulus edwardii | reverse complement strand
GACCAAACTGTGCAGCTCTGCAACTGCATCCTGGCCCATCTTCACCCTTCTGCCCCCAACCCTCACCTCCTTGTACCCCCAATATGTTTTTCCCAATTAAAAAAAAAAGCTTAAAAAAAAGAATATAATGATAAGATCCCATAAAGTATTACAAACAGAAGGCAATGACATCACATCATATCTTGTGGAATGATTATGACATCATTACATAAGTGTCAATTTTGTCATGACAGAGCTACTAAAACACTGAGAATTATGGCCTAGTCAAGTTGGCAGATTAATTTTTTTGAGAACACAATTCAATCCATGTCATAGATAAAGTTTTATTTTCAGAGCACCTGTATTTTGTTTGTTCTGTGCACAGCAACTCTGATATTCCTAATACCCGTGAAGCAAGTTCAGTGGTTACTTTATCTCTGGGAATGATAGTCAATGGGACATTTGTCATTAGCCATTTGTAATGGCCAAATCTGTGGGAGATACACTGCTACAATTTAAAATTTGAGGTCTTTCCAATTATACTATTGTTGTTGCTAAGTGCCATTGAAGCAGTTGTGACTCATGGTGATCCTACCCTGCTCTATCCTGAGCCAATCTTATTGTCTCTGATGCATCTACCCCCATTACCTCAGTCACTGAGTCATCAGTCTACCTCATCTTGGGTCATCCTCTTCTGCGCTGTCCTGCCATTTTCCCCAGCATGATATCCTTCTCCAAGGATTGATTCCTCCTTTCTACATGCCTGCCTCCCAAAAATCCAGACAGCAACTAAAATAAAACATGTCCAAAGTATGTCAGATGAAACTTCAGAATCTTTGCCTTGAAGGAACAGGTTGGTTTTACCCTCTTCTATTGGTTCTCCTGGCAGTCGATAGTTGTTGTTGTAGTTATGTGCTGT
>NW_006399855.1:7820398-7835887 GCF_000299155.1 Elephantulus edwardii | reverse complement strand
TGAAGCTGTAAACAATCTCAATCTCTTCGCCATCCATCCTGATGCTACCAATTGGTCCAGTGGTGAGAATCTTTGTCTTCTTGACATTGAGCCTCTGTCCATACTGAAGGCTGCAGTCCTTGACCCTCTGCAGCAAGTGCATGAGGTCCTCCTCAGTTTCAGCAAGCATGTTTGTGTTTAGGGTATCATTTACAATGCAATAATATTATATAGTGTTGGTTCTGTTGTTCCTTGTGCTGTTGAGTCTTTTTGGACTCCTTTCTGCTCTATAGGATAGAACAGAACTGCCCCACAGTCTTCTCAAGGCTAGAATCCCTATGGAAGTAGATCTCCAGTCTTTTTCCCTTCAGAGCCAAATGAATGTGTTCAAACTACTGATATTTTGGTGAGCCATCAAGTGCATAACAATTATGCCACTAGGGCTTCACAGACACTACCATCTCAGCAGCACATTGATGAGCTCACACCTAGCCATGGTCAATCCCATCATGCACTTGAACACCACAGTCAATGGCCAACCTTTAGGCCACACCTCTTTAAGCTGTTAGCAGACAAAGTCCCAAAGACAGCAGGAAATGTCCATGCTCTGAGTACTGGGGAGAAAGGATTTGGCTCCAGGGGTTCTTGCTTTCATAGAAGCATTCCTGGGAAACAGGGTGATGACTTTACAGTCCAAAATGGTACTGAGGGCCAAGTTCATCTACTGGGAGAAGTTGAGTGATGAGGACTTCATCCTGAAGCACACAGGTCCTTGCATGCTGTCCATGGCAAATGCTGACCCCAGTAAAAACAGTTCCTAGTTTTCTGTTTATACTGATAGGACGGAATGGATGGATGGCAAGCTTGTAGTCTTCAGCAAGGTGAGAGAAGCCATGGAGTGCTTTGGGTCCAGGAATTCCTTCACTGGCAAGAATATCACCATTACTGACTGTAGTGGACAACTCTAACGTGGTCTGTATTTCATGCCTTCTCTTAATCAGCAGACCATTCCTTCTTTAGCTCCAGAGATCAGCCTGCTAGCTCCAGGGTGCATGCAGTACCTTTTAATCTTTGTGCTCTTTCTACAGTACTTTGGCTTCCATGTGTTTTTTTTTTCTTCCCCTCCAACTTTAGCAGACTTGCAGAGTTAAGTTTATGATTCTGGAAGAAAAACTAGACAACAAAACAGCAACAACAAAAAACCCAAAACAATTATGCCACTTGATTTCTTTTTCTAGAGAATGATTTCTTTTTAGTATTTCATATAACTATTTAATGACTTTTATTTAACAAATTTATTTTGGCTGATTTCTACTGAACATGTATCACATGTACTATGTCCCAGGCAGGTTCTGGGGCTGACAGTGTAAGACAAGACCAAATTCAGTCCTTGCCATTAAACTCTAGATGCCCACTGCGAAATAGGAGTGATCAACATTCTGATTGTGGGGAGAAGTGCTGTAGATAAAGTGAGAATAGGTGCTAAGAGAAAACAGAGGAGGAAGTGCTGACCTATCATTGCAGGATGGTTAGTGAAGGTGTTCTAGAAGAGGTAACATGGCTATTGCATCTTGACCAGGAGGAGTTTGGTAGACAATGTGCTGTCAGAGGTGAAACATAGACTTGCAGCTATTTAATTGAAATTGACAGGAATAGTCATTAAAGCAGAAAAGGGCTACATTATGGGCATCGTGAGGAGTCTGTTGCTGGCACAGCTGCTTTGAGAAATTCAGATAAAGGTCATTAGCGTGTTCTTTTTTCCTTCTCTCCTGGCTCTTTCCACCTGTCTACCAGTATGTCTGATTCTCTTTCATGTAGATGCCTTCCTCCTCATCATAGGAAAGATAGATACAGGCAGTCCCCAGTTCACATCATTAACCTCATGACCCAAGAAGCTCAAGTTCATATAGTCTCAGTGGTAGACTCCTATTTGCTGGCTCTGATCTCATGCTCATGCCGGCTTACTCGCCGTGCCCAGGGAAAGGGGGGGAATCTCCGACTGGCTGAGTCTGAGTTCACCTGTGCAGAAGAGGTTGGAGAACATGACCAGTAGCCTTATCTTTGTTATGTAATTAGAGACACAGAGAGGCAACTCTGTGAAGAAATGACTGGAGGACGTGTGGTGGTAGTTGATGGTGGGTGACTAAAGACACAGAAGTAGGAATTGTCCACCGCAGTAGACATGTTTAGACAAATTTAACTCATTTCCACAAGAAATTTGACAAGGGTTCTTAGCATTAGGATTAGCATTTGGGATTTATTTTCTCTTAAGTTCACTTATGTACTTACCTAAGGAGTTTATACTTTTTCAGATTATTTAGAGGATTCTGTCTTATTTTAGGAGATAAGGCTTTCTGCAGAAGAGTAATAGTGAAAAGCTTTCTTAAGGCCTGGGGCAAATTGTAGCTTGCCTTTTAAAACTCTTAAATCTTTTTTATGCAGCTAAGGTATGCCAAGCAAACATCAAGAGGAAAAGCAGGCAGACTGTGTGAGAGGAGGAGGTAGTGGTACACCCTGTGTGCCTTGGTGATGATGGGGAGAAAGACCACTGTGGACTTTTGTGGACCATGTGACAAAATACCTTTTTCTTTTCAATAACTTCCTTGCATCAATCAAAGCCCATAATATGTTCCATTAGCCTAGCGGTGGAGATGTTCAGAGGGAGATGAAGAAGTAGGCTGGTTAAGCACTTCTATAAAGGCTTAGTCCAACTCAACTAAAAAAAATCATTGCCAAGTGCCCATCAACAAATGAATGGATAGAGAAGCTGTGGTATGTTCACACAATGGAATACTACATTGTATTGAAAAACAAGGAACTCATGAAATATATTCAAAATGGGTGACCCTGGAGGACGTTATGCTGAGTGAAATATCTCAGACACAAGAGGACAAATACTGCATAGTGCCGCTGTTGTAAAACAGAACTGACATCGGGGTTTGGGGGAGACTGAGAAAGATGGGATAAATAATGTTTACTGCATTGAAACAGATGAGGGAGAGAACTATTTAAAAGGAATATATGATTAGGTATTTTTGTCATGACAGGAGTCCAGACAAAGGCTGCATAGTGGAGTGGACTTGGGGGGAGGGATTGTATAACAATGAGATAATTTTTCTTTTACTTTTCAAAGAGAAGAGTGAATTGGGGGGTGGGGTGGGCAGGGAGAAAAGTGCAACAATGAATGAATGGAAATCCAAAGTCTCTGTAACTTTTCATTAAAATTAATAATAATAATGAAAAAAATGAAAACAAACAAACAAAACCCCCTCATTGCTGTTGAGTTGGAACTGACCTTCCAGTGGGTTTTCAGAGGCTGTAAATTGCACTGGGGGAGATTGCTGTCTTTCTTTCATGTAGCAGCTGGTGCATTTGAACCACCTGCCTTTGGGTTGACAGTGCAACTTTTTGCTCTCTAGGTCACCAAGACTCCCTTGTTAGTCTGAAAGAACTTAAAACTCTGAAACTGTGATGCGATGGAGAGAACTATGTTTTCTAGAGTTCAACTCTGGGAGAGATGGGCAGTGGAGAAAAGCTGCTTGATACAGAGGTAAGAATTACATGGTGGCCACATCGCTTTTAGAGGAGGTTTGTTTTAGTTGCTGGGTGCTGGTGAGTTGATCCCAACTCATATCAACCCCATGTGACATAGGAGAACTGCCCATAAGGTTTTCTTGACTATGAAAATATACCCTTGTGAGAGCTGATCTCTAGGTCTTTCTCTCACAGAGCCCCAGGGTAGGTTTGAACGGCCAACATTTTGGTTTGCAGCTGAGTACTTAGCTGTTGCACAAGCAGAGCTTCTTGCATCGGGTTAACTGTGTGGTTTCCAGTGGCTGAATAGGCATGTGAATCTGGAGGCAGACCCCTTCAAAGTGTCTTGATTCTCATCTGACTAAACACAGAACACGTATAGGATAAGATTGGGTAGAATAGCAGAGACATTCACAAGGCTTGTGTAAACCTAGTACAGTTGTATCCAGGCTCATTCATTGTTTGAAGGTCTTTTATGAAATTATTAGTTCCAGGGTATTGGCTATGGAGGCTCTGTTTACCATACATTCATTCCTATAGTAAATTCTGGACAAATAGAGTCTGTATTTGACTTTTTTTTTTTATCAAAGTTACTGACAGTGTCCTTAAACTTGTGACTCACAAACAATAAAAGTAATTATTTGTAAATAATAAAAATAATACAAGGCAATCACTATAAATGTAGGCCTATAAGTACAACTAATTGCATACGACATCTGTAGTATTGTTTTTCTGCTGAGCCTTTCTCTATGTGGCACCTCTCACCTCTCGCTCTTTCTGCTTGGCTGAAGTCCTTTATGGCTATGATTGCATTGTTCCCTTCTTTGATACCATTTGGTCCTTGTAATGTATCCTCAAGGGTCAGATCTTCTCTGGATCTATTGTGAATGAAGATTCATTTTGTGAAGATAAAGATTTGCTACCTTTCCCCTCTAGAGTCTCTTGCTATTGCTGCTGCTGTTCTTCAGGCATGCCAAAGTCTGGAGATTGCATTGCCCTGTACTGACATTGCATTACCCTGTACCAACTTGATTTTTCTTGGGCTCATTTCTTACTTTTTGAGTTCTTGCTCTGTTTTGAAGGCCAAATTTTCATTTTGGTGACCTCTGCTAATGACTGATTGCAGGCCTTCTGAAATCATTAAGGCAGTGGTTTTTTTAAAAAAAATATTTCTTTTTCTACTACTCATAGAAAAAAGTTAATTTGTATTGTGTCTGGTATACAAATACTGATATACCTGGAACAGATGTTTCTTGGAACAATATTACTATTATAGCATAAGATACACTCTACCTCTTTCTACTCAATACTATTTCTTTTCTTTATTGTTTTTTTCCACTGCTCTCCATTGCTATTGAGCTTAATATAGATATATATATTATTGCAATTTTGGTAAAATTAACAGAATAAACAATTTGATAATTCGAACATCGTTCAAATCTACCAGCTGCTCCTTGGAAGAAAGATGGACAATCTCCTTCCATACAATTTATTATCTCTGAAAACCCACTGGAGGGATATCTACGAATGAATTCTAACTCGAAGGTACACAACAAACAATAATCCTGTTGTTGTTGTTATGTGCTGTCGAGTCGTTTGCGACACATAGCGACCCTATGTACAACAGCCCTAAACCCTGCTCTATCCTGTGCCAATCGCATTGCCTCTGACACACCCATCCTCATTACCCCAGAATGCTTTGATTTTACAACTCATTCTGTTTGGAAAACACCGTTCTAAAGTTTCTCTCCCTTGCGAGGGGCTTAGAAGGTAGAAATCCTCTGGCACATTCTTTTAAGGCTATCTTTACGGAATTTCTGGCAGGATGATACCACTCTCTCTTGGTAGGCAAGTACGTATGATCTTTCAGTGACTCAGTGGCAGCTTTTCTAGTTACCAAATAGGAATAACTTGAAAAATTTTTACTGCCTTTACGTTGGACTGACTTATACCTGATCTTCCACGGCAAGGGAGGAAATTGACCATTTTTCTCCTTTGGAACCACTATACCCTTTCAGTCAAATTTTCTTTACTCAATTTTATTCTGATAATCATTAGAACAACTCATTGCTAATAAAATTTGTTGTGACATTTCTTTACAAAATCAACATTAAAAAAAATCCAGTTTCACGTAGTTAGTTAACAGAGGTATGAATTCTGTTTGCCTGTAACTAGATTTCAAAATCTGATAGTTTCTGAAAAGTTTCTATGTTTTACTTCTTCAACGCCCTCTCAAACCCTCAAACCCCAAAGTTGCCAACAGTCAATGTTATCAGTTGTTTGAACTTCATCGTCTCTAAAGTGATTAGAGAAACTCATCAGAATCCTTTGGAAAAGCAAAGAAAAGGATCCTTTTCCTTAGCGAAGGAATCCAGATTCTGTGTAGAATAGAAAGAAATAGAGCCAAAAAGATCCATCCACACTGTTAGTCTTCCCTACGGGTTTGGTCATGTGACCTAATTTTGACCAATTAGATATAAGCTGGGAAGCCTTTGCTTTCCTGAAGTGGGGGTTGCTTCTTCCTGCTTATTTTGCCTAAAAAGGGAAATACCTGAAAGGTGAGAAGACATCTTGCAACTAAAATGTAATACATACAAAGATAAGGAACTACAAATTAAATATTATGGAGTAAAAATTTAGAGAAAGTCTACATCCTTAATGGCAATCAATGGAATGGCACCATGCTTGGAGTGTCCACTTATAGATTTCTGGTTATGTGAAGACAAAGTAAAGCCTTTAAATTTTTGCACCAGATTACTCTGTGATCTGTAATGAAATAAATACATATCTGATTCTCCCTTTAATATTTCAGTTTCTACATCTCTTATTTTTTGAAGGACATGTGATAGCTACAAATTATTGTGATAGTCATTTTGGGTCTCAGTATTTAGAATCAGATGAATACTGTTGAACTTCCGACTGAGAGAAGCTTTTTTCCAGACTATCCCAGTAGGGTCCATATGCTTTGACTGTTGTGTTCATTTAATTTTCCTACGTGATTCAAGCATTAAAGAGCCATAGCTATCTTGAAACAAGACTAAATGAAGTTATTCTCAGATCTAGAAATGTTTTCATTTTTAGTAGCTGAGAATTAAGAGTTGATCCAACTCATTATTTTAACATATATTAATATAAAATTTATTAATGAGCTATTTTACAATTCATATGTATGTATTTTTTTTTTCACATCATCTCTGAAATCTCGTTTGGATTTTATACTTCTTTCACATCACCCTTTGGATCAGTCACATTTTGAGTGCTCTGATAGCTGCATGTAGCTAGTGGCTACCATACCGGACAGTGAATGATATTCTCTCTCACACAATGGCAATTATCAGTCTACCAGCAGCCTGATTGTTTTACTCTCTTCACCGATTCCAACCTTGCACTTACCCTCAAAAGAACAGTGCTCTCAGTAACTGTCTCCTCTGTTTGGATCTGAGACTGACTCCCATGGCAGGAGACATTACTACATAATATCTAAATGTTCTGGAGGTGTTTACTTTGAGTAATTGCAAGAAGTTGTGCTGCAATCCCAAAGGCACATAGTTTGAAGCCATTAGCTGCTCTGCAAGAGGATGGGTAGTCTCCTCCGGTGTGATTAACTGCTGGAGGGACAGCTATGGGTTGGTCTGACTCTACAGTAAACGACAACAACAATACATCATGTTCTTTTAAAGGGCCAGCTACACAGGATCAGAAGGACAACAGCAATCTACCAAAACAGTCACTAACCTAAAAACAACTAACCTAACAACTAATCTAAAAAGTTTAAGGTAAAACTCAAGGACCAATGAATTTAAGGTTGCAGAATATAATAGATGAATTACATATCTAGGAATTATTGTGTTAGTCTATGTTTTGTTGTATATATTTTCAAAAACACCAACTAACAAAATATATTTCTATTATATATATAATATATATATATATATATATATATATATATATATATAAATAATAATATATAAATATATATATGTTGTTGTTGTTGTTATGTGCCGTCAAGTCGCCTGTGACTCATAGCGACCCTATGTACAACAGCCCTAAACTCCGCTCTGTCCTGTGTCAATCGCACTGTCTCTGACACTCCCATCCCAATTATCCCAGTCACTGAATCAATCCACCTCATAGAGGGCCTTCCTCTCCTGCGCTGTCCCTCCCCCCTCCCAAGCATGATGTCCCTCTCTAAGGACCGGTTTCTCCTCACAACATGTCCAAAGTATGTTAGACAGAGCCTCAGAATCCTTGCCTCCAAGGAGCCACCCGGTTTAACCCTTTCCAGGACAAATCTGTTTGTTTTCCTAGCAGTCCATGGTATTCTCAGTACTCTTCTCCAGCACCACAGCTCAAAGGCATCAATTCTCCTTCTATCCTCCTTGGTCATTGTCCAACTCTCTGATGCATAACAGGTGATTGCGAAGACCATGGCCTGTATCAGACGCACCTCTCAGACATAAATATATATATAATCTTTAAAAATCCTGAAAACTGAGGACAGCTAATAAGCCAGACACTAGCTAGTTTATTCCATTTAGAAAGATACATTAAAGACACTGTTTTCTGTGTAAGTAGAAAATAAAGGCAATAAAACCCCCTTAGTCTTTTAAAAATTAATTTTAATGAAAGTTTACAGAGACTTAGGGTTTCCAGTCATTCATTGTTGCACTTTTATCCCTACCCACCTCCTCCCCCTCCAATTCACTCTTCTCCTTGAAAAGAAAAACTTTCATTGTTATGCAATCCCTTCTCCCAATTCCACTCCACTATCCAGCCTTCACTCTGGACTTCTGTAATGACAAGAATACCCATTCACATGTCCCATTTTTAAAATGACAACTACAATGACAATATATATTATAAGATGTTTGGTTATAAAAACATAGTTTTAAAAAATAGAAAGCCAAACAAATCCATGGAATGGGCTGTGCATGTTTGTGAGATTCTGAACTTGAAACCAGTAACTGTACTTTTAAAAGCCCCCCCCCCCCTTGTCGTTTAATGTGCTCTATGACAGCCTTGCTTATGGAATCTGTTAATTTTGTCCTACTTTTGTAACATCATTTTCACTTTCTTTCCAGTACAATTAAGATTGTGTCTATTAAACTTTCCCAGTTTAATTAGGTATTTCCTTGCTTAATCAAGCAAGGTTCTTCAGAAAATCTTTTTTTGTGTGTATGAGGTGTGGCTGATGAAAGAAAAATTCCCTTCACTGTCTTAAAAAGGAAATCATGAAAAAAAAAGATGATGAAATAAGTTTTAGGCACATCTACTCTTTTGAGAGTATTTGAAAGTCAGCAAAAAATATAAAGTCCTATGGTATTACTACCTTTTAAGATTATATAGTTAAAGACCATTTTAGTACATTTTCATCCAGTTTTCACAATTAATTAAAAAAACCTCAATAGAACAGAAACCTATATGAAAGATATAAAGATTATTAGTTATATTATAGTGGACCTGAGATTAATTTAGGTCATACACATTGCTAAGCTTTCTTGCAAAAGAAACTGCAATCGTACCAAACTCTTAGTTTTCCACCAAATTCTTTGTGTTGACTGGATGGCTTAGCTCTCCATTGGAGAGAGACAGAGAAAGTTTTTCAACTGGTAAAACAAGGAAAGATGACTTTATAGAATGGGATAGCATATGACTTAGTGAAGAAAGACTTCAATTTAAAGTTAAGCTCTAGTACTTTTTAGTCATATGACTGTAGGTAAATCCATTAGCTTTCTTTGCCTATAATATGGTGTTGTTTTTGCTGTTTATCATAGAGCCGGACTGACCCACCGCTGACCCTCCAGGGGTTTTTCAGAGGCAGTAATCACATGAGAGGAGATTACCCATCATCTCCCATGGAGCAGCTGGCAGAATTGAACCATGTGCCTTTGAGATTGCAGCAGATTCTTCTTATCACTAGGCCATCACAGTAAGAGAATATTATCTACCTCGCAATGTCTGGCAATCTCCTTTCAAAAATCAGCCACTGGAAACCCTATGGATTACAACAGTCTGATTAACAACTAGTGGTAGGGATGGCATAGGATCAGGAAACATTTTATTGTGTCTGGCATGAGGTTGAGATGAGCTAGGGGCTAGTTTGACAGTAGTTAGCAGCAACATTATAAGTTTGCTGGACTTGGAACCCTTGGAGGATAGAGAGCATATTTTTTTGTATTGGCGATGCTGCACACTAGGACTTGAGTAACAGTTGCTGGATAAATATTTACAGAATGACTTGCATTAAATGAAACTATATTCCCAAAATTACATTTAAACTTTGTTATATAAATTAGTACAAATTATTTTTCTTAATCTGCTTTTTGCTAAGTTTAGTCTTATATTGTAAATTTTTTGTTTGTTTCTGAATTCTTTCTCTTAGCATATTTTAAAAAATAGATTAATGCAATTGTAATCTCTGTATAAACTTCAATAAAAACAACCTTGCATATGAAAAAAAATAGATTAATGCAATTGCAGGTATTATCAGTTCATTCCTTAATTGCTTCTAATTGCTTAGAAATATTGCAAAATGTAATATTCATGGCAAATATACCACATGTTGTTTATTCAACTGCTGATAGATGTTTTTGTTGATACGAGCTGTTGTACATAAAGCTGTTATAGGTATGTATCTTTGTAGATGTCATTGCATGGACATATATTTATTATTTTTTGAAAGTAAATATCTAGGAATAGAAAGATTAGAGTACAGTCATAGTATATTTTAAAAAATAATTTTTGTTACATTGCAAATCTAATTAGACTGGATTTTTTCCCTTTTCTTTAGAGAACAAATTTTCAAGGGGAAGGAGAAAAAGAAAATGACTTGAGTTGGGGATATTTTATTACCTAAACCTTTCATAACGACAGTGTGAAAAGTAGTCTGGGTAAAGAATATGGTTGGTGGCAGCCCTTATCCCTAAGAGAGACAGAGTTGCTTTGCTTTTTAGTTTTGTTTTGTATATGTGTTCTTTTGTTGTCAAACAAAACTGATCTTAAGGAATGCTTTTTATTATGTTCACATACTAACCAACTTAGGCTGGCAATATGGGCTGTGAGAAGTCCTTGGGGGACCTACACTAACAAGTAGATAAGAAGTGATTTGTTGTTAGCATATTCATTGTTTCCATGCGACAGTGGATACCGTTCAGTCTATTTTTCAAACAGCTGCTTGAATTGTCTGAACCTATGAACTTCCTGAAAGTCTAGCCACCAAACTCCATTAGGAGAGTCAATGACTGCTCAACTAATGGGTAAAATAAATATGTTATTCCCTGTCTCAGTGCACGAGTCTTCCTCAACTAAGGCTTACAGATACGTTTCCTTTCAAGAGACCATGAACAAGAAAATTACAGGCCTATTTGAATTAGTTAAATTCAACATGAAAGTGGCTTGTACTTTTTTAGTACAGAGAAAATAGTGGAACTTCATTTAAAAAATGTATTCAGACAGCCATCAGGACAAACTATGTATTTGCACAGAAAAATTCTTCACAAAAACTAAACGAAAGCCTTAGTTATTGAATTTTTTCTCCTAGTAGCAGCTAGTGCGTTTGGACTGCTGATTCTTCACTTAGCAGACTGATGCATAATGAACATACTATATTGCTACAGCTCCTTAGTCTTTGTGGAAAATGCAAATCAAAAGTGTGAGAAGACTCGATTACTTAAATTACCTAAAGCATTGCAAAAATAGTCCCATATAGAGATAAGCCTACTATCTACAAGTCTTTCCCATCCATTGATTAAAATAGATTCCCTAACAAGCGTATGCATCTATTAAATTATTTATATCAATAAAGTCTCACATACTTTAGGCATGTCTTTAGGAAAGTCAACAGACATTGGATCAGCACGTAATGCTTGAAAAAGTGGAGCCTCAGCAAAAGAGAAGATTCTCAATGAGATGGATTGATCCAGTGTCTGGGGAGAAATGGGCTGAAGTGTGTTGGAGATAATAAGCATGTTGCAGGTTAGGACAGGCTTCAGATCTTTTGGACTAGGGTAACTATGACTTGTCCTTGATGGCACTTAGCAACAAGTGCAGCCAGGGTATCAGAGTGCTCCTTAAAGGCAAGAATGGTGATACTTCTCATATACTTTGGGCATGGTATTAGAAGAGGTCTCTCACCATGCATAGAAGAGTGGAGGGTTGGTGAAAGAGAGATGGATTTATACAATGCCTACAGCAAAGGGGCACAAACATAGCAAATATTGTAAGATGTTGCAGAATTGGGTAGGGCTTCATTTTGTTGTACACAGGATCACCATGAGTTGGAGCCAATGACATAGCATCTAACACAAAACCATGGACTTACAAGGAAACTGATAATGCAGTGGCCAATACTTAGTGCCAGTTTGAATTTGTCAGTCACTCTCCACTGTAAAGGCTGATAGCCTAGGAAATTCTGAAAGGCAATTCTGCTCTGGTCTATAGGATCCTTGTGAGTTGAAAGTAATATGATAGCACACATCACCACCACCACCAACCGTGATTTGTAACAGAAATCACTACATAGCAAAATATGAAGTCTTGATTGAATGCCAGTTATTCCTTTGTTCTGTTTCTTTCATAGCTGTTTAATAGATCTTAATATTAGAAAATGTAGTACAAGCAGATACCTAGCAAACAGTAAAGACATCGAGACACGGTTTTAGTTATTTATATAATGAGTTTTATTTACATTGTATTTCATTCATGTGTGTTGTGGTATTCCCTCCCTTTCAATCATCTTACTAATAATTACCTTTATGAAAGCGTACAAAGCAGCTAGTTCATGCCACCTGCTCTAATAGTCCCCTTTTAGATAACCCGTTTCTGATTTGCCCATCCCTATCAAACTAATACTCTGAGGGAACTAGCATGTCTTTTTTGCTGAAGAATCCTCTGCATTCACAAGCAAAATCCAGTCCAGAGCAAGCCATCATCATGCTGCAGCAGTCAACTCTAGCTCACAGCATGGATCATCCATTCTTCCTCTGGTTAGATTCTGGTCAACTTACCCTCAGTCATCTGTATTGAGGCTTAAACGGGCATCAGCTGCAAGCTCAGGAGTCCACACTTCTCCTTGTATTCCAGAACTATTTCTTGCTCAGCACTAGTCCTTACATGGGGCCAAGTCAACAAACCAATGGTCCTCAAGACTCCTTGCTCCTTAAGACAACAAACCTTCCACGCTCATCCACATGCTTGTGCCTGCTAGGTGGGCAGTGCTGAAGGAACATGTCCAAGTTCAGCCTGTGTCTCCCTTGTTGTATTCCTCCCACTCTCTCCCCTGTGGATCCAGGTGATCACTACAAGTGAGCATACTCCAGCCTCAAGTCTTGGAAGTTGAGTTTGGTGGGCTGCCTGCCTCAGAACCCAAACAGCTTGTCCCAGTATTGAAAAGTAAGTCTCTTCTTTTCTTTTTTTCTTTTTTCTTCTCTCCATACTTGCTTGCCCTTCTTTAAAATGTGTTATCTCTTCAGAGTTCCAGTGTGAGTCCAACTCATTCAAAGGCAAACCTCCTCCTAGTACTGGGTGGGACTCATACTTTCTCTTCGACCAAGCCATAACAGCCTCTACTATAGTCTACTTTTGACAAGTTTATCTCCTGGACAAATGTTCTCTTTTGATATTTCAAATCCAGTACTGGCCAAAGGCAGAGTTACAAGACTTTCTAATTCCACAATATACAGTGTTCATTTTAATAAAATATTTTTCTTCTACTTTTCCCCCTGCATATAGCCACCCTTACACTCAGTGCTTTATCTATATGCATTTTACCCCACACAATCATTCATACACACTCTATTCATACAATTGACTAGCACCTATTCATGTCTATTATCGCACTATCCTCCCAAGACCTCAATGAACCTCTCCAATTCTGTCTCCCCCCGACCAACCTCCAACATTTCAGTGGTCATCTCTTCTTCCCCATTTTTCTCCCTTCCCTCCCCACCTTTTTTCATGCAAAAGTTTATGTATTTTGTCTTTTATTCCTTTACACTATGTTCCAAATAATCCCCCATTTACACTGTCTTTCATGTAATCATCTGTATACATTGTATTGTGTATAACCAATTACTATTGATCTCTATTGCCACACTATCCCTTCAAGTCCTCATTGAATCTTTCCTATTTCTTTACCCCTTTCCCCCATTCTGCCTACTAAATTCTGCTGTCCTGGTGATCTCCATATCTTCCCCTTTTCTTTCACCTTCCCCCAGCCCCTTTCCTGAGATTTATATGTATCTTACTAGTTATCCCTCCTTTGTTACAATAATGGTATTATGCAGCATTTGTCCTTATGCAAATGAGTTAGTTCATTCAACGTAATATTCTCTAGTCTCTCCCATTTTATATAGTCTTTTTCAAACTCATTATTCCTAAGTGTTGCCCATGTGTAAATGTATCACTGTTTCTCCATCTATTTGTTTGTTGATGAGCATTTACGCTGTTTCCATTTTCTTGCCATTGTAAGTAATGCTGTTTTGAACATGCGTGTAAAAATTTCCATTTCTATCTCAGTTTTAAATTCCTTGGGGGACATTCCTAAGAATTCAATAACTCAGTCATGTGGATTATTTTTATTAATACCTTCTAAAAGAAAAGCTTAAATACTGATCTTTGTCTATCACTGTATAAAATGGATCTTGACTTAAAGCAGAGAATAATGGAAAAGATATTTACCTGTGTTTTATTGACTATGCAAAAACTGCATAGATCATAACAAATTATGGGTACAACTGTGAAGAATGGTAAGCCAAAACTCTTCATTATGCTCATAGAGAATCTATACATTGACCAATAGACAGTCTTTTGAAAAGGACAAGGGAATAATGAATGACTAAATGTTACATCCCTTCATAATACTTATTGAATCTGTATCCTGAGCAAATAATGCAAGTAGCTGGACTATGTAAATAAGAACATGACATCAAAGTGGGAGGATGATTTGTTTAACAACCCGAGATATGTAGATATGTAGACGGCAA
Source organism: Elephantulus edwardii (assembly GCF_000299155.1). Taxonomy (NCBI): domain Eukaryota; kingdom Metazoa; phylum Chordata; class Mammalia; order Macroscelidea; family Macroscelididae; genus Elephantulus; species Elephantulus edwardii. Next base: position 7,821,392 of record NW_006399855.1, on the reverse strand, counting down.
ATTCTTGTTTGCTAAAAGAGAAGAATACTTGAAGCACTAATTGATAAAGATCAAAGACTATATAATCTCTGGTATAGTTACATCTCAATTTAAAGAGAACAAAAATTCGTACAACCAGACCAATAAAAAAACTATTATAATAGTTGGAGAAAAGATTGAAATTGTCAAGAATTTAATTTTACTTGTATCCAGAATCAATGTTGTGGAAATAGTACTTAAGAAATCAAATGACGAAGATGGCGGTGGAGGTGGAGACAACGTGGTGAGCTGCGGGAGCAGCGGACAACTTGGAACACGGCCACTATGGCCTTCTACAGACCTCTGTTTATTGATAATTGAACAGTTAAACAGTTGATGGCTGGTTTTCAGTGAAGATCGAGGCTCAACAACAGGAATTCAAGGATTCCCAGGGAGGAATGGGTGAGTCCCACAGCTCCCAGCCCTCTCCTGCAGAGCCCGCAATGCATTGCCGTAGCAGCAGCTCCATGAAGCTCCCACTGCCGGAACCCAGGGATTCCCTCACCCAGGATGGATGGTAGGCACCAAGCCTCCCTGAGACTGGTGCAGCGGAGTCACCACACTGCCGCAAGGTGGAGTTGTTCTGGGGAGAGTTCTTGGAGCCAAGACGGCAGCAGCAGGAGAAGCAGGTGGCCGCCTGCAGCTTTGGGTTTCCTTGGACAGGCCAGGGAAGAAGATCACCGATACAATGGATTGTTGAAAGTCACTGTGAGTTGTCTACTTGATGACACTTAACAGTGGCACCATGTCCAAGAGAACTGACATCCTAAATGCACCACATATTTTGATCTGTTGAATGCTTCTGCCAAAAGCTGTTTAGACCTGGGGGGAGTCTGCTCACAACTCTCAGATTCCCTTTGCCATTTAGAAAGGGGGAGGTCAGTGACACCTACTTCAAATTACAGTATGACCACTTATGGGGGGTGTAAAAGTGGTGGTGCTGGAATTGGGGACTCTGTCCCTGGCTACATAGTCT
>NW_006399855.1:7814619-7816903 GCF_000299155.1 Elephantulus edwardii | reverse complement strand
TTGACTGCTGAACTGAAACTGGATCCTGGGCTTATTGAGGAATTGTTTCTTGAAACTGTTGGGCTAAAGTTTGGACTTATCACATATTCTTTACCTCCCACACGCACTTCCTTAATAATCCCCATTATTTGTACCCCACTGTGAGTCTGTGAGTCAACAATGAATAAACAAACCTCTTGCTGTTAAAAAAAAAAAGAAAATCAAATGACATTTGGCAAAATTGCTGCAAAAGATTTTTTTCAAGTGTTAGTCCCACATTTTCTAAACAAGAGAATATGTGCATTCTAATATTATTTTTCTCTAGTTTTCTAAGTCAAGACATAGCTTCAGAAAAATAAACAGGGATTTGGCATATGAATGAGGTCTGATTAAGACTGTGTCAGAAGCTAGTCAATTTGACAATTTGAAAAGATTTGTGCAATTTAAATAAGGTGGGATCCCACTATCCCTCTCCCCCTACAATCTTAATTGTATGTACTGGCAATTTGACACACCTTTGTTTGCAGAAACTGAGGAGGACCTGAGGCATTTGCTGCAGAAGGTCAAGGACGGCAACCTCCAATATGGATTGAAGCTCAACATCAAGAAAACAAAGGTTCTCACCACTGGACCAATTGGCAGCATCATGATAGTGAAGAGATTGAGATCGTTTACAACTTCAGTATGTTTGGCTTCACAATCAACACTCTTGACACCAACATCCAGGAAATTGAAACACAAATTGCATTGGGAAATTCAGCTGTCAGGGACCTTTACAGAGTGCTGAAGAGCAACAACATCAGTATGGAGCCTAAGATATGCCTGATCTGGGCCATGGTCTTTGCAATTACTTGCTGTGTATCCAAAAACTGGACCATGACTAGAGATGATAGCAGGAGAATTGATATCTTTGAATTGTGGAGCTGGAGAAGAGTACTGAATATACCAGGGACTGCTAGGAGAACAAACAGGTTCAACTTGGAGAAGGTGAAACCTGGCTGCTTCTTGGAGGCAAGGATTCTGAAACTCTGACACACTTTATACATGTTGCAAGAAGGGACCAGTCCTTGGAGAGGAACATCATGCTTTGGAGGATGAAGGAACAGCGCAAGAGAGGAAGACCTTGGATGGGATGAATTGACTCAGTGACTGGAGTAATGCTGATGGGTGTGTCAGAAATGATGAAGTTGACATAGAAAGGTTGAGAGGTGCTATGCAAGCTTCTTGATAACACTTAACAACAACAACAACAACAACAAATGTTTTGGTTGAAGATTCCTCTTATATAAACTCTAATTATAATATATTGTACCCTTTAGTTTTTCAAGCAAAACATTTTCCTTGCTCTTCTCTTTGAATTCCAAAGGACGTATTTGGTCAGAACCCATCTTTGCTAGATAAATATCTCTTATTTCTCATTTCTTTGAATCTTTGAAAAAAAAAGATATCAAGGATCTTCTGATGACTTCTTGGGCAATATCTGTAGTTTTTTGTAGTAATTTTCATTTAATTATATACTACATGACAATACTTTAAAGTACATTTTATCTATGTCTATTATGTTTTCCCAATCACTTATAGCCATGCCAAACCCAAGCAGGTAATCTTAAGTTAGTTTAGAACACTTTAATTAAAAGAAGATAAATTTAAAGCACATTGTTGTTGTTACTATGTGCCATAGAATGGGATGCATTTGAAGGAGTCTATGAAAGACTTGAGCACCCCATGGACCGCCAAAGAACAAACAAATATATTTTGGAGAGGGTGCAGGCAGAGTGCTCCTTGGAGGCTAAGGTGATGAGGCTTTACCTCATATACTTTGAGCATATTGCTAGGAGGGTCTATTCCTTGAAAAGGGACATGACACATTTCAAGTCCTCCTCTCTTTCAACAAGAAAGGTTGAATAATCTTTGTATAACACTAGTTATTGATTAGACTTGCTTAAATTTTGATCCCACATTCTTCTTCAAAGAGTGTAGCTTCTCCTATCATTTACTCAGCAACATGATTGAATATGTGTGGAGAAAGGCTATAACCCTGACACACATCTTTCCTGATTTTAAACCATGCTGTGTTCCCTTGTTGGTTCACAAACAATAACATTTTTTAATATAAATATGCCTTTTATAAAGATACCATTTGACCCAGCAATTCCACTACTGGGAATATACCCTAAAGAGACCAAAAATGACATCCAAGTAGATATATGTATACCCATGTTTATCGCGGCTTTGTTTACAATAGCAAGGAGTTGGAAACAACCTAAATGCCCATCAACAAACGAATGGGTAGAGAAGCTGTGGT
>NW_006399855.1:7770934-7814109 GCF_000299155.1 Elephantulus edwardii | reverse complement strand
TAAAAAAAAAATATGCCTTTGAGCTGTGGTGTTGGAGAAGAGTATTGAATATACCATGGACTGCTAAGAAAATTAACACGTTTGTCCTGGAGAGGGTGAAGCTGGGCTGCTCCTTAAAGGCAAGGATTCTGAAGCTTTGTCTGACATACTTTGGACATGTTGTAAGGAGGGATTGGTCCTTGGAGAGGGACACCATGCTTGGGAGGGTGGAGAGACAGCACAGGAGAGGAAGACTCTCAATGAGATGGATTGATTCAATGACTGGGTAACGGGGGTAGGTGTGTCAGAGATAGTGAGATTGGCGCAGGATAAGTTAGAGTTTAGGGGTGTTGTACATAGGGTTACTATGAGTCACAGGTGACTCAATGGTATATAACAACAACAACATGAGGTTTCATATGAGCATAATTAAGTATTCTGGGTTACTCATTCTTTTCAATGTTAGCCATAGTTTGCTATAATCTGTATTGTCAAAAGCCTTTGCATAATCCATATAATACAAATAGACTTTCTTCTGGTATTTTCTGCTTTCAGATAGACTCTTCTAAACCCAGCTTGAACTCTGGTAGTTCTCTGTCAACGTACAATTCTAGCTATTTTTGGATGAGCTGAAGCAAGATTTTGCTTTCATGTGTTATTAATGACATTGTTTGATAATTTCCACATTCTGTTAGATCACTTTGCTTGGGAATGGGAACAAATATGGATCTTTTCCAGTCAGTTGGCCAAGCATCTGTTCTCCAAATTTCCTGGCATAGATTTTTGAACACATCCAGGGCTGCATCTGTTAGTTGAAATGTATCAATTGGTATCCCATTGATACCTGAGGCATTTTTCCCCCCGACGTATCAGTGCAGCTTCACCTTCTTTCACTGCCTCTGACTCTTGATCATATGATATTTCTTGAACTATTTCAGTATTGACCATTTCTTTTTCATAGAGTGACTATGTGTTCCCTCCATCTTCTTTTGATGCTTCCTTGATCATTCAAGATTTTGCCCTGATCATCCTTTAGTATTGCAGCTCAAGGCTTGCATTTGTTTTTTAGTTCTCTCAGCTTGAGAAATGTTGAGCAAGTTTCCCTTTTTTAATTCTTTACCTCCAACTCTTTGCACATTTCATTGTAACACCCGGCTTTGTGTTCTCAAGCTGGCCTTTTGACATTTTCTGCTCGGCTCTTTTACTTCAGCATCTTTTTCCTTTGCTTTAGCTTCTTGACACTCTGGTGTAATTTTCATAGTATCTTCTGGATCTTGTTTGAAAGAATTTAAAAACTAATAAATCCTTTCATAGTTGAGATATATTCAAGTCACACTTTAATTGTTCCTGAGCATACAATTGAGGGGGGGAAATACCAAAATTTAACCTCAGCGTTTACAGGGAGGTGAAGATACAGGATGAGAATATAGAAAGCTAAATGAGGTGTAATAAAATCTGTGTGACCCTCAGCAAATTACTTATTCACATAAACTTGAAATTCTTCTTTTTAAAATATTGAGATAATTGTTGTTTTGATGGATCACTAAGGGCAGACCAATTAGAACTGATTTCTTTCCAATTACACTGGAGACCAGTTAGTATATTGTATGGGGGTAACCAAACCCACTGTGGTTAGATTGATTCTGACTAATAGTAATCCTGTAGACTAGAGTGTAATACCCTTCTAAGGTCTCCAAGTCTCTAAATATTTACGGAAATTGTCTGCGACACTTTTCTTCTGTGAAGCAGTTTGGATTTGTGAGCCTTTGTTAAGACCAGATGTCTTAACCCCTGAGCCTTCAGGACTTCTTGTACTGAGATTGTAGTTGGATGTCATTGAATTAATTCTGAATCAGTAAGTGGCCCAATGTGTTATAGAGTGAAACTAGCATGGTACTATGTCATCCTCACAGTTGCTGCTGTCCGGAAGCCTGCTGTTGCAGCCACTGCAACATCAAGTTAAGGGACACATTTATTTATTTTTTTTTTCTGATCTTCTGCTTTCCTGAGCATGGTATCCTTTTCCAGGGAATGATACCTTCTGATAACCTAATCAAAGCATAGGAGACAACTCTTACCATCTTTGCTTCTTAGAACATTCTGACTATGCTGCTCCCAAGAGAGCTTTAAGAATTCACACTATATCCCATTTGTTTCACAACTTATAGGCATCATTTCTTCTTTGGCCTTCTTTATCTGTTACCCAACTTTCACATGTCTGGAGTTATTGAAAACAAAAATTTAGATAGTATTTTGAGTTATATAGCTAAACTCCATTCACTTTGTGGGAATTAAAAGAAAAATATCTTAAACAGTATCTAGCATAGAAGATGGTGAAAATGTTCATTTATTTCCCTCATGGAGCAGCTGAACTGGCTGTAGTATGTGACAGGAACTATCTACAACTTCCCATGCAATTAAGAATCAGTTTGAATAGCTATGAAAATATTATTCCTAGTCCTATTAGTTTAAGTTCAGTTAGTCTTAAATTGTTATTCTAAAAATATATTTCTTTCCTGAGAGGGTTCATTGGGCTTTGGGTGTATACAAAAACAAAAGAAAAAATGAGTCTGACACTATCTTGATACAAACTGGCAAATGTTTACTTTTATAGTCTCCATTTGTCAGACTAATCTGCTGAGGTAATGAAGGCAAAATAATTTTAGGGACAAGAATCACACAAAAATCGCTGAGAAGAAAATTAAGAAGGCTAACACAGTTGTTTGGATTATTGTTTTTACGTTGAATGTAGTTGTTGAGCACGGTCCCCTCAGCTTTATCTGGTTAGTACTGATGGTATGCCTACTTTCTATAGTATGCTTGGTTGGGATCAATGTTGATATAAGGGTTAGTTTGGAGACATTCGTATTCCTAGGGAGCTGTTCTATATTGTTTCGTTATCTGGGTGGCTTGCTATTCGTAATAAGAGAGAGCTAATCCATTTAAACTCAAAATGCATTCAACATTCTACAGTGTTGTTACTGTCTAGGTTATGATTTCCTTGAGAATTCAAACCCATGATTTACTTTCATGGGAGCATAAGATAGTGAGAAGAGACTGTGGCACCATACAAAAGAGCATATCATAATTGAACATTCTACACTTCTTCTCCTTGAAAAGAATAGCGATTTTCTGCTTTTCAACAGCCATCATGAAATCCTCACATTCCCAAATGTTCCCTATAAATTAAGTCTCCTATTTGACTTGTAAAACTGAAAAATGATGAATTTTTTTCCTCTAAAATATACACTAGAATTTAAGTTAGGGGAAGAAATCTTACAAACACTGGCTTTATGAATAAATACTTAATGCTTGGTTCCCACTATGGGAGCTCTGGTTGCCTAGTCCATAGGGAGTTATAGCTCCACATAAAAGTTTCAGTCCACCAGCAGCTTCAAGGGAGAAAGATGGGTGATCTCCTCCCCAGGTTTGGAAACCCCATGGAAGGTCATCTATGAGTCAGCTTCTTCTTGATGGCAATGAATGATTCTCCACTAATAAGCCCTAATTGTACAATGTTTAAGTACTCATTGCTAACTGAAAGGTGAGTACTTCGGACCCAGCACTGGGAGGTCTCTCATAATGAGGGAGGAAAGATGGTGGCTGGAGGTCTGCTTCTTAGAGCCTTGGCAATTCTAAGGGGCAGTTTTTATTCTGTCCTGTAGGATCACTATGAGTTGGAGTTGAATTGAAAGCAGTGGATTTTTGTTTTTAGTCTTATAGGTTTCATTATACCCTGCCTAGAAAGATTACTCTGATAGTAAAATTAAGAAAATCATTGTTTCATACCAGCAGGCACATATTTGCTCCTCCAAATTAAGAGGTGAGAAGTGATTTTGGATACTGTTTTCATCTTTAGTGGCTGGGTAGTTCAGAAATGCCCTCAATTTGTCTGGTTTAGGCTGTCTTCCAGGGGTTTGGAAGCCAGGATTTGGGGATCCTTTCTTGGCAGTCAATTCTGGCAGATTTCTTTTTTTTTTTTTCCAAGGAGGTACAAAGGCTATCTTTTAAATGTTTGTGAAATGCTAATGGAACTGTTAAGAGATAGCATCAGTTACCTGGCTCCCATGACCCTAAAATTCATGTGATCTCTTACAGACTCATTGCTCCATTCCTTCTGTGTGTGAAATCAGCGAACCTGGAATGAGAACTACTGGGAAAGTAGCCTCTGTTGCAAAGCTGTTAGTGTTGACTTTGCCTGCAGGAAACATGGTTGGTGCTAACTCTCACTACAGGTGCACGTACACACACACCCCGCTCTTCTCCTTTTTTCTTACCTTGCAAACACTGTACCACTGAACAGAGAGAACCTTTAGTAAATCAATGTTTTAGGGCCAAATTCCTCAAAGACCTCCAGAAGAGCTTTGACCCTGTCTGTTGTGATAGCGTGTGAAGAGCCTGGATAGAATCAATGGTATCTGGTCCACAAATCATGCCATGTTACAAGTGTTTGGTGGCTTAAGCCACAGGAATTGGGTTTTTATCATCCACACTAATTGCCATTCACACAGAAAACGGTGCAGGATTGTAAACGACTTAGTAGCTAGTTCGACTAGAAGTCCGTAAAGGGATTTCTGAAAGAGAGTTAAGATAGGGAAAGAAATGGCACAGGCTTAAAATGTGGCAGAGAGAATTTGAACGACATACAGAGATAGCGCTTTCTTAGATGGTTAGATACAGTAATGAGGAAGATACTGTGAAGTCTCTTGCTCTATATTAAAGACATCTGATTCACCACAATAAACAAAATATATGTAGGGATATATAACATGATATTTGCCAATTCATGGTTTGTCATGTGTGTAATTTAGTGACAACAATTACAATAATCATGTTGTGCAGCCATACCATGCCAGTTGTTTTTGTTTTTTTATCCTGATAACCAGAAATTCAAAGCTTCCTATGTATAACAACTACTCTTCCCTACCCCCTACTTTTGGGCCCTAGTAACCACTTAGACACTTTGGTCTCTACACCTGGACTTCCCTATGTATGAGCTCGCACAGTGTTGGTCTGATTGAAGCACGTGTCGTTTTGAGGTCAGCTCTTTAACTTTAATGCAGGTAAGGAGCTCTGCGTCTCTGCTCTGGTCTGTCTAGCTCTCGGACTTGGTGGGCCACTCATGGCAGCTCCAGTGGAGGAGTAGCTCTTGACCTGGGGAGCACAGAAAGCCAAGTGTAGAGAGTGTGTGCAGTGCCATGTGCTGTGCCAGGAACGAGGGTGGCCCTCACAGAATCTCAGCTACACTGTTCTCTTGAAATCCTCCATGAGGCAGTAGGGCAAGTTTTCGGCCCAAGAGTTACCTGTTTACATATTGCAGCAAAAGTGGAGAAAAATCACTTGAGGCGCTTTTTCTCTCAGGACTTTGAGTGAGCAGGTTCCCTCAGGTTGGCAGTTTTGTGTATCACATGTTCTCCTGATTCCAACTCAGAGGTGTTGGAAGGCTTGTATGGGGCTCTGTCGGGGCGGCTCACAGTGCTGTGATTCATGTAGGCCACAAGCGTGGTGTATCCTCCCTTCAAAGAGTTTTCTCTTGTGAAATGTCAGTGATGACAAACTGTTTACTGTATCCTGTTTTCCATCACCTTGAGTGCTGTGCAATATCGTTTACCTGTTTATGTGATGTAGCTGTCGATTTATCATTTATCCATCAGCCTATCTACCTGTTTCCAATGAGCCTATCAGATCAGATAGGATAGACTTAAGCACTCTCAACTTGTGCCCAACAGGCATGCTGAGACTTGCGCCTGGCTGAGAGAGACCTAGTTCTTGATCTAGTTTTATTGAGAGCAATTAGTATAAAGGGAACAGGTTTATAGGGAGCACACAAACTTTAAAATGTTTCATATGCATCGTAATCAAGCTCTTGGGCCCAGTGTTTTTCAGGGGAGGAGGGAACATTCATTGTTATGGTCAAAAAGGCAATCTTGTTCGAAGAAAGAAAAAGAAGGAGAAGGCAACATTTCTCTTACATGCGGCCTCTGGTAGTCAAGGGCTAGGAGCCAGGCCTTCTGCAGTACCCACAAATTTCTTCTTCCTTCAACCTGGAGTTTTTCTTACTCTGAATTAGATTTGAAAAGATTTTGTTTTTTCTTGTAAATTTCCCCTTTATATTCTTGAAAATGCCTAAATACATGTGATCACACCTTTATATTAAAACCTCTTCTCTGGTGGCCTAGTGGGTAAGGAGTTGCGCTGCAAATCCAAAGGAATGTGGTTTGAATCCACCAGCTGTTCTGTGGAAGAAAGATGAGCAGTCTCCTCCTGTGAAATTTAATGTGTCTGAAAACCCACTGGAGGGTCAGCTATGACGTGGTTTTGACTCTACAACACATAACAGCAACAACACAGCCAGCTGAGATAAAATTCTAACTTTGTTATACTTTGGTAATGGATTTTAGTATTATATTACTTGAATTATAATAACTAAAGAAAATTGAGTCAAGAAGCTCACATTCTATTTCATAACACAGTAAATCATAGGTTAGGCCCATTTATGTTGGTTAAACTTTTACCATTGAAATAAAATTATTACTTTAGCTCAGGAAATTGCTGCTGTAGTTCTAGCAGAGAGATGAACAAGACGGTACAGGCAAGTAGTAATTTTTTACACATAGGTTAATTTTATTATGTTCTTTATGTATTTTCAATAAAATATATAGGCAATTAGAAATTGAACTGTGGTCCTTTTTTAGATTTATAATAATTAGCACATATATTGCACTTTATATTTTCAAAAGCTTTACACATCATTAATTAACTACTTCACACTATATGAGTAAGGCAGTGAGTATGATTATACCCATTTTACAGAAGAATAAGCTGAACCATAAATTGCCAGAGGCTCTCCCAGTAAAACAGGGTGGAAGGTGGGTTGAACTGCAGAGGCTGTGTGGCACCAGTCCTGGCCTGGTCTCTCATACAGCCATGAATATAGCTTACTAGGAGACAAATATAGTAATACATCTTACATTCTTTTGACTTTTTGGGGAAGATTTTTAATAACACTTTGTTTTAATGAAAGTATCTGAAAGTTCCTGTTGGTGTTATGTGCTATGTTGGTATGTGTTATGAGTTGTGTAGCCTGCGACTCATAGCAATTCTATGTACAGCAGCTCTGAACTCTGCCCTGTCCTGAGCCAGTCTCACTAATTCTGACACACCAACCCCCATTGTCCCAGTTACTGTATCTATCCATCTCATCCAGGGTCTTCCTCTCCTGCACTGTCCTTCCACTCTTTCAAGAATGATGTCCTTCTTCAGTGACTGGTCTATTCTGGCCACATGCCCAAAGCATGTGAGGCGGAGCTTCAAAATCCTAGACTCCAAAGAGAAACTTGGTTTTACTCTCTCTCTAAGACAGACCTATTTGTTTTCTTGGCAGTCCATTATATGTTCAAGACTCTTCTCCAGCACCACAATTTGAAGGCATCGATTCTTCTGTCATCCTTAGTCGTTATCTAGCTCTCTGATGCATAGCAAGTAATTGCGAAGACCATGGCCTGGACCAGGCGTACCTTTGTCTCTAGTGTAACACTGTTCCTTTTCAGCACTCTGGAAAGGTACCTGACAGTAGATTTTCCCAATGCAATTAGTTTTTTTATTTCCTGACTGCTGGCGCTAAGAGTATTGATAGTGGAGGCAAGCAAGCTGTAATAGCTAACAACCCCAATCTCTTCTTCATTCATCACAGAGCTGTCAATTGGCCCAGTGGTGAGAATCTTTGTCTTTGATGTTGAGCTTCAATCCATATTGAAGACTACATATTGTCACGTCCCTTGGAGGAGCCCTGATGGTGTAATGGGTTACCTGTTGAGCTGCTCATCAAAAGGTCAATGATTTGAATTCATCATTACCTACACATAGCTGAGACAGTTTGCTGTGTTAAGATTTATAGCCTCAGACACCCATTGGAGGGTCACCATAAGTTGGAATTGACTGCATGGCATTGGATTTGTGTTTGGTTTATATTCATTGGAGGCAGGTAATGTATATATTGTTACTTATTTCAAGATGTCAGTGGATGAGTGGCAGTTTCTAAATGGATGGATATCCAAAAAGACCATAAAACTAAATTCTGACCTATAACTCTCTTAATTTCTATTTTTATCAGACCTTTGTAGACATTAGAGTGGACATTTTGTGTGATGATAGCAATGAAAAAAGAATCAGTATTAACATCCTTGACTTTTTTCCCATCCTTGACTTTTTAAAGCATGTGAGTTTAAATTATAGTATCCTGCATATCACCATCATGACATCTTACAAAATGCAAAAATAATCCCAATCTTTCTCATTGTTTTTCCTTTAAGAGCACTTAAGAAAAATTCTTTTCTTTTAATGATCTCTATCATCTACTAGCCATGGGTTTGTTGTTGTTGTTGTTATGTGCTGTCGAGTCGCTTGCGACTCATAGCGACCCTATGTACAACAGCCCTAAACTCTGCTCTGTCCTGTGCCAATCGCGCTGTCTCTGACACTCCCATGGGAGCCACAACAAATCCAGAAAGCATTTAATCCTTTTCTTTGTTTCTAGTTTTCCATAATGACAAAGATTTAACTTTCAAAGAAATCTCATTTTCCTATGCTTGAAGTACCTGGTTGATACATATAGTTAAGTACTTAGCAACTAACTGAAATGTTAATAGGTCAAATCCTCTCAAAGAAGCCTTGACAGAATGACCTGGAAATAGACTTTCTTAAATGGATCATAATCCCTCAATCCTATGGAACACAGTTTGACTCTGACATACATTATGAGGCCATTGGATCATCATCAGTCAGAATTGACTCAATAGCAATCATTTAGTGTTTTTGTTGATCTTTTTAAAAATGTCTTTTGTGATACATACTCAATAGTGGTAGGAATAAATGAAAGATAATAGTTCCATAGGCCCATAGTCTCAACTCTCCTTGATTTAGTTGTAAGCAGAATTCTAAAGAGAATCAAGTTCTAAACCTACTGGTTAAATCCTTTCTTAGCATCTTTTCTCTGGAGGAAGAGACCAATAGGATTTTAGAGGAATCATAGATCATAGTTCACAGCTGATGTTTCAATGGCAGAATGAAAAGATCTTTTTTTCATTTTAATCTCTAAAACTGGAAAAATAACTCTCTTCTTTGTTTTCTTATTAGGAGATAGTTTTCAGTTGAATTTAGGCACTCTGATAACTGTTAAAATGAAACTGAAAATGGGAATGGGACTGAGGAAGGGCTATTTAAATTCAACTGCAATTTCTCTGGAAAGCCAGATCTGGATTCTTTGGAATAACAAAAAGGTCATGATGGAAATGAGAATGTAATACAAATAATTAACATTGTGACAACAGGGAGAGGGATCCTTGATCTTTCTGTCTGTCATAAGGTTATCAAGATAAATCTCTCTCATTGCTGTCAAGTTGGAACTGACTCACAGCTGATCATCCAGTGGTTTTTCAGAGGCTGTAAATTACACAGGAGGAGATTGCCCATCTTTCTTCTATGTAGCAGCTGGTGGATTTGAACCAGGTGCATTTGGGTTGATAATATAGTTCCTTACCCTCTAGGCCACCAGAGCGCTCTATCACAGTAAATATAATCTATATATAAAGTTTTGAAGCCAACAATCTAGAGAAATGGATTTGACCATCAAGTCTCCTTTATTTGGATTTTAGTTTTCAGATTTACCAAATTAACTCTTTCTTCTGTTAAGTACTGATTAAACTATATTCCCAAAAGGTTTTTCCATGGCAAAAATAATAGGTGACATTCGAATCCTTCCCCTGTAACTCTTGTGGTTAATTAAAATTCCAGTATGATACACTGCCTATCTCTGCTCTCCATGTCACTTGTAAGAAGGATGAGTTGGTTCTATGTGAATTTGGGACATTGATGCTGTGATTATTCATTATTGTTTCTAGAGTGTCTCTCCTTGGTAAAGATACTGGGTACTGGGATTGAAACACTACTGTGCATGAATGGCATGGAGTAGTCAACCCATCAGTAAGTAATGCTACTGTGCATGAATGGCATGGAGTAGTCAACCCATCAGTAAGTAATGCTAGTAACTGGGTGCAAACCCATAAAAGACAGCAAGTCTAGGATTAGGCTGCTATTATTATTTCCATAAAAAACTATTACCTTAGAATGCTTGTAGTAGACTCTAATAAAAATATATTCCTGAAATGCAATTGTGTAAGTAAATATTTGTGGAGCACTTAGCAGATACAGTCACAATGAGTTTCTCTTCACTCAGTGAGTACATAATCTTATAGGATAGGAGAATAAAAGGCAAGAGATCATGGCAAAGAGTAGAGCAAGCTATGGAAATTCATTCGGGACTCAAGAAGCAACTACAAATGACCCCAATAACGAACTTGGACTTGTGGGAGACATGTCATTATACAGTCTTTTCTGGAAAACACTCAGGTTCATGTATCTTAGATGAAAGGGTGTGCCTGTTTAACTTGGAAAAATTCTCAAAGAGATAAACTTTATGAGAAAGATACATGGCTTTGGAGTGGAAGGAGGACAGACAGCTTTATTATTGTGGCCAGGTAGGGAAGTTGAACTCTCTGGCATCAATGAGATGACCTTTGTATTTTTAAATTTCTCATGTGGATAGCTATCATACTGTGATAGCTTTAGATAGATACAGAATAATAAATGTTTATTTCCTTTCTAAGAACAAAGTAGAAGAGAAAGTTAGAGAGAAATAACACTTGTTTGCAACCAGAGTTTATTTATATCAACACATTTAATCCTTATAAGAGTTCTTTCTGCAAGGCACATATCATTATTATTTCATTTTCCCCCCTTACTGAGGGAGCTGAGGCTTAGAGAGATGAACTTAAGCTTTCCAAGATCACACAATTGCTAAGTGACAGAGACTTAACTGTTGTTGTTATGTGCCATCGAGTCACCTGCAGCTCACAGCAACCCTGTGTACAACAGCTTTGAAGCCATCTTGTCTTGAGCCTGTCTCATTGACTCTGACGCACCTACCCACATTGTCCCAGTTACTGTATCTGTATCAATCCATCTCAAACGAGGTCTTCTTCCTCTCCTGTGCTGTCCCTCTACCCTTCCAAGCATGATGTCCTTCTTCAAGGTTCAGTCACTCTTGGCCACATGCCCAAAGTATGTGAGATAGAGCTTCAAAATCTTAGCTTCCAAGGAGAAACTTGGCTTCACCCTCTCCAAGACAGACTTGTTTGTTTTCTAGGTGATCTATGACTTAACTAGAATTTTCCATTTGTTTCTTTTTAGTATTTAACTTGCAAAATTTGGAGGGAATAACTGAAATGAGATATTTTGTGTCAACACTCACTTTAGTATCTGCTACATAGTAGAAACTCAGATGTTACTATTTTAGTTATTATTAACTAGTGTGGAATTGACTTGATGACAACAAACAATAAAATATGCTCTTAATAGAAGTAGCTTTTGTTTAGTGTTGCGCATAGATTGTAACTAGAAAAAATGATAAGGTTAGTTATTCTATCTTTTCCCCCATTAAGATGAACCACCTTGGACATTAGCTTTGATTTACCTTTCTCGGATTGTTTCTGCCATGTTCAGTGTCTGTGACTTTCATAAACCTGTAGGCTTGCTACCCTCATGCTCCCCATGTATCTCCAATCAGCTGCATGAGAAGGAAGTAGGAGGTCCTGTTGTGTAATATTTCCGGCTTCTCCACCAAGATTTCCTCTGGCTTTTCTTTGCATAAAAGATTAGGGCAGGTGACATGAGCAACATTTGCCACTAAAATGCTTGTGTTCTTCATGCCCAAGGGCAGTTTGTGTCAAATGATATAAGCAATGTAATCCTAAATTACTCATCTGGAAATGCATATGCAAACAAACACGGATTTTAACCCTCATTTGAGAGACAAGAACATTGAGATTCATGTTCTTTCTGATTTTATCAGTTATCAGATTGAGAAAATTAGTGGGATTTATTTAGCAATGGATGAGGAAAGATGAAGCTGGAAGGTCTTTAGTCTTGCCTATGTGTCTGCCTTTGAAGAAATCATTTCACTTCTTTCTAATTTTTCACATATGTAACGCTATGCCATATTAGGACATAATTCACTTTGTGTGTGTGTGTGTGTGTGTGCGTGTGTGTGTGCGTGCGTGTGTTTGTATGTGTTAAATTAGGAGAATGGTGGGATTATCTCCTTCTGGTAACCTGGTTGGGGGTTGCCATAAGTCAGAATGAACTTGATAGCAATAGATTTCTGAGTCCCTGTGGATAGTGAAGAATCTCTTTAACCATATTTCAGAAGTGATGGCAAGATGTTTTCAAAGTTGAAGGGACTTCAGGGGTCTATGTTATCACTGTATGAAAGTGGAGCTGCATTTTGTGCCTTGGGAATGGCTATTTTTCAATAATAGAAATGTTTTTATGTAAGTGAAGAATACGATAAATGCAAAGTTATGCCCGTTTTAAGTAGATTCTATTATTTGATGAGTAGATATATAATGGTGTATAGTTAAAGTCCCTTGGAATGGCTCCAAAACTTAGATTCTACATTGCTGTGTGAAAGCTGAGTGACCATTGTGTGGAGTCCCAGCTACAGAGATATAAATATAGAAGAAGACAGAAGAAAAAGGAGGAGATAAATCTTGAGAAAAAACAAAGGAGACAAGATGAGATGCTATCCCAAGCATAGGACAAATGCTTTGCTTCATTATGTTACCAAGCCACAATCTGTGCAGTAATTTTGTACAAACTAAATCATATACCATATAACAACTGCTTGGTTCTAGACAGTAGTATATTCTATCTTGAGGGTCACTGAATCAGCAATGGCAAAGATTGCTTTACATGAATAGTAAGTGAGGGAACTCTTGAGAATTTCATCAATTACCTTGGTTAACGGGATTGGATTTAAAGCAAAACAAATTCTCTTGGGAGTTCAGTAATCACCAGAAAATGCCTCTTCTCTTCCTCACACATAGACACATGTACACCCTCAGAATGTAGGAAATAGGCTTCATAGTTCTGGCTGAGCTTCCGGACTCTCTGACTATGTTAAGCTGAACATTGCAACATGCACCATAGACTAGCTTGTTTTTTTATGCTGCATCTAAAGACCTGAAAGTGACTGGGAGGCAGTTGAAGATTGCAGATAGAAACACCTCTCCCAGACATTGGTTGGAGGATGCCATTAAAAAAAAAAAGTGAAAAGTTAATTGTGCTCATTGAAGAGATTGTGCTATGTCAGCATAAGCATTGTCTGGTTTTAATGTAGGTCTTGGCAAGGGTCCTGTGAAGCACTAATTAGCATCAGGGATTAGTTGTCAGCAGGTAAACATGGGTGCTAAATTTCACAGCTCCTCTGTGGAATTAAACTGCGGATTTAAAATCATATGCTCTTAATGAAGATCATCACAGTGCGTCTTTCCTTAGGGGACACATAGCCTTCTAGATGGTGTTGATGTCTAGGCAGTGTCTCTGACTTTGAATGAGGCCAGACTCCTAACCAGCAAGTCCTTCCAGTGACTCTTTGCTTAAACTGTTGACTTGTTGGGCATTTTGTGGAGATTCAAGGCTCAGGGATTTCAGTTTCTGGTGATCAATGTCTCTTACCTTTAAGGACAACTTTAAGGCTTGTCTAGGGCACCTGTGTCAAATGTCTTGGGAAACCACTAGCTTTGGATTTTTTTTTTTGTGCAAGTTCGTATGAGTTACTTGATGGAGAATAGAAAAAGGACTTCAAGATTTCTTTTATCCTAGAGAATTTTAAAGCCAAAATACCAAAATTATCTCTAAATCTAAATCCATACCCTAAATTCTTTTGGGGACCGTTTTAGCTGCCCAGCGCAAAAAAGTCAAGGTAAGTTTAGATGTGGAGAAAAAGAAGTGTCCACCTCATTAATTTTACCACTGAAATCTTCATTGTTTCTTCCCAGCTCTCCTGTTTATGAGGGCTGACATCACCCAGAGATGAGAGAGTAGTTTTTGTGGCATGATTTCAAAAACCAAACACCTCTCAGTTAGTCACTAAGTTAATAACAACACAAGAACTGTTAAAGATGTACCCAAGCTCGCTCGAACTGGAATTACAACAGAACAACTTCTTGTTGTGCCCAGGGGGGAAAGCTGAACAAATAAGCACTTCCAGCCGGATCAGAAATGGGTTGGAACGACACCTGTGATGAGGCGGGAGTTTCAGCTTTGTGGAAACTCAAACCTCACGGTGTCTAGTAAATATGATGGCAAAGGTTCTATACCCACTACCATCAGGTTGCTTCTGACTTATAGTGACCCCAAAAGACAAACTAGAACTGCCTTTAAGCTTTCCAAGGCTGTAAATCTTCACAGAAAATGCAACTTCATCTTTCTCTCAAGGAATTGGTGGATCCAAACGGCTTACCTTTTGGTTAATGGCTTAATTCTTTAACCAATTTTCCACCAGGGCAAATATTAGCATGTTACTTCTCTTTTCTGACCCATCTCTTCTCTGGCCATCCTTTGACTTGGTTTTCCAGGACAGCACAGGAAATTCTTCTTAGTCTTGGCTTCGGAGTGTCATCATTCCCTCTTCATTTTCTCCCATCTTTGCATCTGTGTGAAAGGCAAAGGGCCTCCCTGACTCTTCCGTTCTAGCCTCTGGCTGGCTGCTAACCAAGAATCTTAACTTGCTTTCAACCTATGTCCTGTCTCAGTCTCACCCTTAATCTCATCTCTTCAACCAATTTTGTTAAAATAAACAACATAAATAAAAGTCAAAAGTTCAAAGACAATCTTATCTTCTCTATATTTTTTTTTCTTAAAAAAATAATCTTTTGACTTTGGATATCAGCTCCCCCTCCCACCTCCCTGAAGCAGTTGCTCTAAAAATCTGGGATCTATTTTATGTTTTTGCAGCTGTGTGATTTTCATAGAGGCTCAGAATCATTTATTGGCATTTCTGACTAAACTTTTTTGTTTTTATAGGTGTGTAAATGTGTTATCGAAGATATTTTGGCATCTACCAAAGACTTAAGTTCGTAAGCTTTAGTTAAAGAGTCTTCCTACTACCTTTTATTTTTTCTCCTTTCTTGAAAGAAAAGGGAGGGTTGTCTTGACAGGTGCTCTGGAGAATTGCATTAAGTCTTCTTATGAATTTATTTTGCTTGAGGTTGTTTGCACTAAAAAACTAAAATTCCAGCATCCATGACAATGTTTCCTCCTTTCTTCTCTGGCCCTGGCTTCTCTAGTGTTTTATGTGAATGTTATTATTTTGTCTCCATTATTCTTAAAGAACCATTTTTACATTTTTAAAAATATCCACAGCCAAACTCCAGCAATGGTTATAAAACCTTGTTGATATCAGAATTGTGGGAGAATTAATCTCCCCTCCCCCCTGCCAAGCCTCTATCTGGAGCCCAGGAAGCTGTATTATAAATTACCAGATTGGCTGACGATTAGTCAGCCCAGGAACTGCATAGAGGTGTCTGAAAGAGACATACGTGAAAAAGGACAGAGGAGGGTGGGGCCAGGGTTGGGTGGACCCCTGAAAATAAGTCAGGGTCTAATCAATTGTTTAGTGATGCTTAGACTAATAAATATTTATCAAATGCCTACTGTGTGCAGATACCTTGCCAGTAGTTGAGATGCTGAAATGAATAAGAGGGGCTCCACCCTTGATGATCTCATAGTCTAGTGAATGAGACAGACACGCAAGCAGACACTTTCTATTTAATGTGATTGCGCTAAGGCAGAGTTATGCACAAAGTTTGAGGAGAGAAACTTAGCTAAGCTCAGGAGGTAAGAGTTCCAGAAGAAGAGTGCATGTGAAATGTCCTTTGGAAGAAAGCAGGAGTTGACCCGTTTAGATGCTGAGGGGACAGTTTGGGAAAGCGTGGTGTGTAAACAGTCATGAGAACTGATGGGAGGTGAGACTGGTTGGAACAGGTCATGCGGATCATTTGTGTCCTATGGTTACCATGGTAAACATGGGCACATCTTGATTTTTTTTCTATCTGGGGAATGGTGCTCTCCTTAATTCCCTATGTTCCCAAAGACTTTGAGCAATAATCAATGTTACTGTAATAGAATAAACCAAAAAAGTTTTGGACAAGGGTCAGAGAAAGATTAATAAGCTTACGGCAGCACTTATTTTTGAACCCATGTATGTGTATCCTTTAGAATTGAGGCTGGAAAAAAAAAGATTTGAGGCTGGAATGAATTTTTTGGACATGGCTGGGGATCTGTAAAGGCAGACAAATAAGCCTGGAAGATGGTAATCAATCATTGTGTCATTTTTGCCCATGCCTGATGCATTAAAAAGGAGTCCTGGTGGCATAGTGGATTACATGTTAGGTCGCAAACCAAAAAGTTGGCAGTTTGAATCCACCAACTGCTCCTTGGAACACAGATGAGACAATCACCTCCCGTTAAGATGTATAGCCTCAGAAACTCAATGGAAGATCACTGTTGGCCGGAAACAACTTGATAGCAATGAGTTTGGTTTGAGTTTGGATGTATAAAAGAGCCACCACAATTAACAAGGAATATGAATAGAATTATATTAATAATATTTACAATTAAAATAATGATAATAATAATAATAATAATTAACACTTAATGAATGTCTACTGTAGGCCAAAGGCTATACCATATGCTTTACTCGCATTAGTTTGTTTATGTGTTACAACATCCTTAATAGGGAACTGCTATGTTATAGGTGCTACCACTCATCTCTCAATTTGTCAAACAGAGTGTGGTGACATCGTGTGGGGCCAGTACGTCAGCCAAATACCAGCAGTGTTTCCCATGGTGGACAGGTTTCAGTGGAACCCTCAAGATGAAGAGGAACTTGTTAGAAAGGGCTGGCAACATCTGTAAATTGACCAGGGAAATCACAAGAGAACATTGTCGCATGCAGTGTTAGAAGACGAAGCCTCGCCTGGGTTGGAAGGCACCCAAAACACACAGTGGACTGGAGCATGGCAATGCTCCTGAAGATGGGGACATGACTAGGCAGCAGTTTGTAGCATGTGGTGTTCCCAAGAGCAGTAGCTGACTCACCCCCAATTAACAACACCAGTGTAGAGGAAACTGCGTATAAATGACTCGTACTAATGCATGTGTATTGCTTGTTTTCAGCTAGTAACCCTGTAGATTGTGAATAGCTGTAGGTTGTGAATCCTGGGCTGCTTTCTCTGTGCTGTTCCTTCCCTATGTGATAGCCATATCATATTGTTTTGGGTTTGGCTTTGTGGCTTTATGAAGTGTACATAACTCAAAGGGATACATTTTAATAGTCTTGTTTATGGCATATATTTAAATAGTATACTAGAAAAAATATCCTCAAACTCATTACTGTTGAATCAGAGCCCATACATAGTTGATGCTCCAGAAGCTTTTCTGAGATTATAAAAATTGAGGGAGAGGAGATTGATTGCCCATCTTTCTCCTACAGAGTATCTGGTGGATTTGAACCACTTGCTTTTGAGCTGGCAGCACACCTCTTTACCCATGAGGCTGCAACAGCTCCCTTTAAACAGTACTAGGGATGGATATATGTTTTCTTGTAGTGAATACAGACTTTTGGGAAGTACTCCACCCAGATCCCTTTCACTAGGGTTCTGGGTGTAACTGAGATTTCATGAATTAGATGCATATAGATGAAATTGTGATGGTAGAAATAGAACAGAGAACCCTTTCTTGGTTATTGTTTCCATCATACTCTTTGCAGGAGGGATATGGAACTTTTCTTTTGTAATATTTCTAGTTTTTAGGTTTGTGGTGTGGAAAGGCAGTGGTAGCAAGAATGGTGGAAGCATCCTAATCCAAAATTCTTGGTACCTGCAACCCAGTGGAAGGGCCTAATCTCTGTGGATGTAGTGAGACTTCCTGATGTCCACTAATGTAATTTCTGTGACATTTTAGGGTCATTCCTCAAGGCTCAGCCTGGATCACATTCCTCCACTCCTCCTATAAGGAGGCACAGTTTGCTTTCGGTTTGATGCACTGAATCCCAACTAGCTTAATAATTTATGAAAGAACTTCATACATACTCTTGTTGCATATCGCTGAGTTGAGTTCAACTCATAGTTGACTCTGCAGTGGGCTTTCAGAGACAGTGAAATGCACATGAGTTAACTGGCCATCTTTCTCCTGTAAAACAGATGGTGAATTCAAATGGCTTGTCTTTGAGTTGACAGTGCAATTCCTTACTACCAGGTGACTGGAACTTTCTCTACACACATACAAAGACACCCCCCCCCTCAATTATTCTACAACTGGCCATTGAAAACTACTCTGTTAGGCAGGCATATGAGAAGCTGAATAAGCCTTCATCTCTGACTTCAAGAACTTGTTGGAGACAAAGCCAAGAGCAAACAGTAATGACTGTTTTAATAGAGGTGTGCTTATGACGTCTTATACCCAAATCAAACCAGATGTGGTTAAGTCAGTTCCAGCCCTACTCTTGGCAGCCTCCCATGTGTTGAACAGAACTGTGTTCCATAGAGGTTTCAAATAAGCAGCATTTTAGAAGTAGCAAAATTCGACAAGCCAGGAAACAGTAATTGCTGGTGAGGTGTGGAGAGATTGGAACTTTCATATATTGTTATTGGGACTTAGAAATGGTGCAACCACTGTGAAAATGGTACTGTACCACCATCAAAGATGAAAAAAATAGAAATGTCATTTGATCTAGCAATCTCATTACTAGACAAATATCTTCCCAAAAATAAGAGCTTGGACATGAACAGATAATGTGAACACCTATGTTCATGGCAACGTTATTTACAGTATCAAAGAAATGGTAGCTCTAAGTGGCTTTGAACTACAGTCCGTTACCTCTCTCTCTTTCTCACTGCGTTGACTCATAGCTGATGCTCCACTGGGTGCCCCATGATGTAAATTTAATGGAAAAAGATTCCCTTTCTCACAAGTTGTTACTAATGTATTTGAATCACCAGAGATTGGCCTTTGTGTAAGCAGTATAACTATCTATAGCTTAGACTTCCAGACTTCCCTTATATGCAATTTTAAAAAAAGATGTTACTTTGAGGACTAAAGTGAAGCTGACCTAAACTGTGATATTTTCAATCATCTATGTGTATGTAAAACTTAGACCATGAAAAAGAAAGATTGATGAAGAATTCATGCATTTGAATTATGAGGTTGGCAAAGAATAGTGAAGAATGCCTATCTGTGTTTCATTGACTTTGCAAAGGCATTTGACTGTGTGGATCACAATAAATTGTGTCTAACCTTCAGGAAAATGGGACTCTCAGAACACTTGATTGTGCTTATATGAAACTTATTCTAGGACCAAGAAGCAGTCCTCAGAACAGAGCAAGCAAACACTGCCTGGTTCAAAATCAGGAAAGGAGTGAGTTGGGGATGCATCCTGTCCCTGTACCTTTTCAACGTGTGCAGAACAGATAATTTGGGAAGCAGGGCTTTATGAGGAGGTGTGTAGAATCAAGATTGGAGGGAGACTCATTAATAACCTATGATATGCAGATGACACACCCTTGCTTGCTGAAACTGAGGAAGACCTGAAGCATTTGCTGCAAAAGGTGAAGGACTGTAGTCTTCAATATGGATTGAAGCTCAACATCAAGAAGACAAAGATCCTCACCACTGGGCCAATTGAAAGCACCATGATAGATGGTGAAGAGATTGAGGTTGTTAGCAACTACAGCTTGCTCAGACCCATAATCAGCACTTAACACCAGCATTCAGGAAATCAAAAGATGCATTGCATTGGGAAAATCTGCTGTCATGGACCTCTCCTGAATGCTGAAGAGCAATGATATCAGTCTAGATACAAGGGTGCACCTAATCCAGGCCATGATTTTCTCAATTACTTGTTATGCTTCAGAGAGTTGGACAATGACTAAGGATGACAGAAGAAGAACAGATGCCTTCGAGTTGTGGTGCTGCAGAAGAGTCTTGAACATACCATGGACTGCCAAGAAAACAAATAGGACTGTCTCGGAAAGAGTGAAACCAAGTCTCTCCTTGGGGCTAGGATTTTGAAGCTCTGCCTCACTTACTTTGGGCATGTGTCCAGGAGAGATTAATCCTTGGAGAAGGACATCATGCTTGGTAAGAGTGGATGGACAGCATAGGAGAGGGACAATCCAGATGAGATGGATTGATACAGTAACTGGGGCAATGGGGTTTGGTGTGTTGGAATTAGTGAGACTGGTTCAGGACAGAGAAGGGTTCTATGCATCACAGGTGACTCAATAACGCATAACAACAATAACATACTATGACAGGTTTAGAAGCAGGAGTGGTATCTACTTCCTAAGTAACATGCCTCTGGAAACTCTATGAACTTTGATAAATATTGATAGTTGTAGAGGGGCTTCAGGCCTTTTGTTCATAGGTTGCTATGAATTGTGCCTGACTCAAAGGCAATCAACAAAAACAACAACAACAACCATGGACTACCAAGGACTTCTCCTCCCATCTTCATTACAGCCTTGGAAACCTGAGGGAGAGTTTCTGTGAATCAGCAATGGACTTGATGGGAGTGAGTTTGAATTTGACCCAGAATAATGAGCCTTGGAAGAAGTGTAGTCAGAGTGCTCCTTAGAAGCAAAACCAGCAAGACGTTCTTACATACTTTGGACATTTTGTCAAGAGTGACCAGTCTAATGGAAAGACTTTTCACGGAGGAAGACATTTGAATGGCCAACAGACAAATGAAGAAATGCTCAAAATCACTGCCAATAAGAGAGCTGCAAATGAAAAGCACAATGAGATACCATCTCGCTCCAGTAGCAGTGGCAAAGTTTAACAGGACAGCAAGTAATAAATGTTGGAGAGGATGTGGTAAGATAGGAACTCTTACACAATGTTGATGGTATTGTGAAATGGTACAACCACTCTGGAAGGCAGTTTGGCTCAGAAAGCTGAACACAGAAATTTCATATGACCCAGCTATTCCACTGTTTGCCATATACCTCAAGAAAATGAGAAATGAGGCACACAGAGACTTGTACATCAATGTTCATATCAATGTTATTCATAATATAAAGTACATGAAAACAGCCCAAATGTCCAAAATCAAATGGATTGAGAAATTATGGTATGTATGTTCACATGATGGAATACTACACAGCACAGGAGCAATGATTTTGAAAATCACTACCTCACTTGAGAGGGACTGCAGATATAATGTAAGTGAACTAGCTCAGTTCTATAAGGACAAATACTGTATAATACCATTATTGTAGAACATACATGAGGATCCAAGGTAGGGAGGGAGGAGAGGGGTTGAGGATGGGTGGGCTGATGGTGATGTTAATCATATGATTGCACAATTTGATGAGTGGAGGCAGGTATGGGTAAAGGAAATGGGATAGGTCGGTGTGAAAAGCAATGTATATGAGCTTTGTAAGTAAACCAGTATAAAACAAAAAAAAATATTTAAATATTGATAATTAAAAAAGAGAGACCAGTGGCTGGAGGACAACTTTCAACAAGGCGGATTGACACAATGGGCTCAGATACAGCAGGGCCTGGCCATCTATGGGATTACTATTAGTCATAAGCAACCTGATGGCACCTAACAACAGAGAAATTTACCCACAAGGAAACCTCACAACTTGTTACTTTTTCTTTGATAATTAATTCAGTGAGACAAAACGATATAATTTTACTAAAAAAAAAATACAAATGAAAAATGTTCATTTTTCTTGGAGTACCATTATATCCTTACCACCCACACATAGCTAAGGAAGTCAGTATTGCTCTAGCCTTTTAAAATCTTCCTCTTAAATTTTTTTTTCCTAACAAGAAATACAAATATGTACCTTACTGACAAATGAAGTAAGGGGAACACCCTTATGACCACACCCAGATTAAGATGCAGAATTGTGCTTGTTTCCCCAGAAGCCTTCCACATACCACTAACATACCTGCTTCCACACCCTAGAAAGTAACGGTTACTCTGACTTAGGGGACTCATTCTAATGCTTTTCTAAAGAATATTATTACCCAAATGTGTGTTCCTAATGACTAAACTGAAATTTAACTTTGCCTATTTCTCTCCTCTTTCATGTTTATCTTTTGAACCTTATGGTGTTTAAGAGCTACTTGAGACAATTTCACAAGGGCTCACAGAGAATAGTCTAATATTAGTGGGTAGACTCACAAATAGTGCTGCTGAGAGGTAAAAGGGTGAGTCCATGCAGCAGCTATAAAGTCAAGCTAGAGTGTAGAATCAAGAGAGGATCCAAGTAGGGGTATCTCCTGACAGGCAGAAGGTAGATGCAAGATGCTACCCACTGTGTTTACCTCTACCATATTCTATCTTCCTACATGTGTCACCAGTGGGCAAGTGAAAGCAGAGAAAAGATGTTGGTTAAGCTCCCTGCTCACCATTGAGGGGAGAGGTACAGAGAAAATTCTGGAAGCCCACAAACACTTTTATGACTGGCTTGAAAGGAATCTGTGGACCTTTGTAGTGATATGACTCTGGTGCTTTCGATCTGTCTCAGCCAACCACACCACCTTTGGGTTGCAGGTGGGGGAACTTACAAAGTACCAGTGCTTATACCCAACCAGCTGCTTTTCCTGTCAAAGCAGATATTTGAAAAAGGACAGGAGAGTGAGAGAAAAATGACACAAAATAAGGGGACAGTCTAGATGAGCTTTTCTGGTGGAGTTGGTGGTTTGGTGAAAAGTTTAGAGGAATTGGAGTGATGATGTGATTGTTGTTGCTAAGTATTATTGAGTTGAATCTGACCCATAGCTGACTGCCTCTGTGGCTTCTCAGAGGCAGTAAATCATCTGAGAGGAGATTTCCTGTCTTTCTCCTGTGGAGCAGTTGGTGAATTCAAGCCATGTACCTTTGGGTTTGCAGAGCAATTCCTTACCACTCAGTCACCAGAGCTCCCTGGAGGGAGGATGAGATTGATAAAAAGGCAAGTGAGACTATGTTCTACTCTTTTGGTGAAACTTTGGTTTCTTTTGGTAAGCTTTGCTGTCCATCTATATACACATGCACAC
This sequence comes from Elephantulus edwardii, assembly GCF_000299155.1. Taxonomy (NCBI): domain Eukaryota; kingdom Metazoa; phylum Chordata; class Mammalia; order Macroscelidea; family Macroscelididae; genus Elephantulus; species Elephantulus edwardii. The sequence goes on along the minus strand of NW_006399855.1, from coordinate 7,791,177 downwards.
GTATGTATCTCAACAACAACCCATTGCTGTTGAGTCAAAGCCAAGTCATAGCTGACCGTCCGGTAGGTTTTCAAGGCTATAAATTGTGTGGGAGGAGATTGCTCATCTTTCTTTAGTGGATTTGAACTGAGAGCTATACACACACATGTAAAGATAAAGTAGTGGGTTTTTCCTCCAGGCTGAGGCTGAGCTTCGTGGCACAGAAATATAGCGGCTGCAAATACGAGAAGGGAAAAGAAAAGGCGTCACTCCAATAATCAGGCTTATATTCTCTCTGTGTGGGCAGAGGTTTTATTTATTTTTTTAAAATTTCATACATCATTAAAATGCTACAGCATTTCAACAAAGTCAGCATGGCTTTAAAAGTTAACAAGGAAGGAAAACACGAAAGAGAAATAAAATTTTGATTATTTGTGGCAAAGTGCTAGGCAAAGCAGGGGCCCAGGGCCTTTCCCCACAAATCCCATTTTTGAGAGTTTGGTTTCTTTTAGAGCTCTTAATTTTCCCTCAAGTATTGAGAACTTCTCAATGTATGATTGAAAGCTGTAAAGTGTCTGTAATTCTGACAGTATAGCCCTTCTGTGGCTTTGGGCCAGGCACTTAACCTCTGAGCGCCTCAGTTTCCCTCTCTGTAAAATGGGGATAATAATACTTAATGACTTCACCGTGCTGAGGTAAGGATTAATTAGTTGATGTTTGTAAATGGCTTTGAAGCCAGAAAATGCTACAACAAAGCTAACCATTATTATTAATAATACATTTCAACTGAGTTAATAATTGCATTTACCATCTCAAATTTCCCTGGCGGTTTCAGCTGGTGAACTTATTTTTCAGCTTCACTCATTAAAAAGAAATAAAAAGTACCACTGCTGGCAGAGAACAGCTCTGGTCTTTATTGCAAAGATGAACTCACACCTACCATGGGTGAAAGGATCTATCTGTTCCATTAAAAATTCAATAGGAGATCCTGAAAACCATCAAACTGGCAGGAGAGTAATATGAGCTTGGAAAAAAGAAAGTGCTAGTGAAAAATATGCAAAGCAAGAATCCGGCAGATCAGACAAGTTAGCACTTTCCAGAATGAATTCAATTCCTAGGCTCTGGACCTAACCACAAGGTTGTGTATCTGCTGTGTGTCTTAGGTTGTTTTTTTTTTCTCTCTGGTCCCTTTTTCTGGCCTCCACCCCTTCCTGTGCTAGGTCACTTCAGGGTGTGTTGGTGGGTGTGAGGTCTAGATGTGTTTAAAAATCTCTTGTTAGATCCATGTCTATCTCCTTTTTTTCTTTTGTGCCAACTCAAGGGTGCATCTTTAAAATAATTTCACTGTAATCTATTAAAGTGAGATGAAAAAAAAAAATCATAGACATGACAGGCCTGCAAAAGCCCTGGTACGTGGCAGAGGGTAAAAAAACAAAAAAGGTTCTTGCTCAATGGAGCCAGCCAGATCTTTGCAACTCCCTGAGTTCCTCGTGCTGAACACCTAGTGTCAGCTTTCAACTCACCGCCATTGAGTTGGAACCAGAATCATAGTTGACCCTCCTGAGGGTTTTCAGAGACTTTAAATCCATAGGAAAAGATTGCCCGTCTTTCTTCTGTACAGCAACTGTGAATTTGAACCACCAGAGAGGTGCCACCTTGCAACCCCCTGTGGACTACCACCAGAGCTCCCTGCACACTTAGTAAAGTGATGTAATGATCATGGACAGTTTCACACACAACCCCCCTCCCCACCATGCTCCTAACTTGATTTTGGCCGGCTGTAAATTCTGCATAATTTTCCAAAAAGGTGTGCTGTATTTTCTCTTATCTGTCACCATCCCCATCACCAGCTCACTCAAAGTCAAGTTGATTCTGAGCCATGTGGTGCCAGCTGTGTGTATATCCATGGAATTTCTCTTGCCTGATTTTTTTTTTATAACTCAATTTCAGGCCTTTTCCCCAAGGTGCCTTGGAGAGACTCTAACCGCTGACCTTTCATTCAGTAGCTGAGTCTTTGCACTACCCAGTCTCCACTCTCTAGATCAATCAGTGCTTCTCAAAAGATTGTCCCTGGGCCAGTAACATCAGCAGCATTTGGGAGCAGGTTAGAACTGCAGAAACTCAGGCCCTATGCTGACTCATTCAGTCAGAAAGGGCTGGACCCAGATATATTCTGTGTCACAACAAGTCCTCCAGGTGACTTTGATGACAGTTCAAGTTTGAAAGCCACAAGTCTACCTTAGTTTTCTCTTGCCCAGTGACAAGCTCCAGCAGTCCCAGGGTAAGGGCTGCTGTCAGTAGCCAGGTGCTGAGCAATGGCATACAGAACTCCTGCTACAACTCGGGACTATTACCCACGGAGTAGAGTTTTGCCTCGGAGCTCTGAATAACTCCCTTCTAACTGGGTGGAGAGCAGAGAAGGGTGACCTAGCTTCCTTCTTTAACCTTCCCTCCTCCTAACACCTACCTATGCTTCCAGACCCTACAAGGTCCCAGCATATCCCAGAAGCCTGCCCGCTTTATTCCAAGACCATGCTTTTGAATTTAAAAAAAAAAAAAAAGCTGACCTTTGTAAGCTGTGCCATTCTAAGGAACACTTAGTATATCTGTGCCTGTGAGCTTACTGTCATCTGACGCTAGCTTTGACTTCTAATGCTGGCTTCCTGCTCACAGATACCATGTGCTCCTGCTTTTCATTTCTCACAGTGCTGACCGGAGCACATGCTCAGTGGAGTGCTCTAGCTTGGTTACTACATGCCTGGGAAGTAGAGGCTTCTATTATTTGTAAGTCTGGAGCTCGGGATCAGGCAGCAGTGATGCGCGGAGAAGACAGCTGTGGAAGACTGTCTTTGCTCTTAGGCAGCTGTGCTGAGAGTTGAGCATCAGTGATTGCCTGCCTGGTAAGAATGCCATACGGGACTGAAACGACTCTGGGGTCCTCCAGTGGCATTTGAATTACAAACCCATTTCACTGAGGGAAGTGCTTGCCGTATGTTAGACCTCTGAACAGTTTCTTGACATAGTTAATCCTCCGGACAGCTCTAATATTTGGGTATCAATATCTTCGATTTTGTTGTAAATTCCACCTGATCTATGCATGCATCAAGCATAGTTAGCAAATATTTATTGAATGCTCCCCCACACTATGTTTTTCTGAGTCTTGCATGATGACAACTGGAAGCTTTCAACTGGCTGGAGTTCGTTTGACCTTGTCTTTGGGAAAAACTGTGATTTAATTGTGAGAACCCTTGGTTTCCTTCAGCAGATTCTCAAGTTGATTTAGGTAATTTGACTTTGAGTAATTTAAGCCTAAGGGCTTGATACTGCCCTCAGAGCATGATAAATAGCAACAACGATGACAGGACTGGCTCCGTTTGTGCGGTATCTCCCATCGGCAGGACTCCCGGTGCCACACAATCTTGAGCTGATATACTAAGGGATAACAGTAATTAGAACCTTCAAAGTACTTGGCAAACACTCATTAGCGGCTCTCTGGGAGAAAGAGAGTGAGAAATAGGATAAACGACACAGGAGCAGTCCCATTTTGCAGACGTGGGAAATCAAGGCAGAAAAATGTGTTCCCAAACTCTGAAGACTGAGTTCAAAGTGCAGGTGGCTTACCTTCTGGCAAGTTCACCATGGCTCCAGAAAGACACAATTTTTCACTGTATGCCTGAATTTGTCACTGTTTCTACCACTGACATTTCAGCCAGATAAAGCCTTAGGTGGATGCAGCAGTGCTTGGAGCATCTCTAGTCTTTTCAAGGAACTCTGGTGGGATAGTCTATAATATTTTGTGACATAATTTAAAGGCTGCCTGTCCTCAGCAGTTTGAATCCACCATCTGCTAGGTAGGAGAAAGAAAGATAGGCAGTCTCCCCCTTTTCAAATATACAGCCTCAGACACTTGATGAAGGGTCACGAAAAGTCAGAGCCCACTCAGTGTAGTAAGTTTTAATTTGAACTCTGGTCTCTTCCCACCAGATACCAGTAGCAATAATCCCCCACTTGTGTCAAATGTCTCCTGACATTACCAAAAGACCCTTCTCTGAGGCAAAATGGGCTTTGCTTTGAACCACTCTTTTTCTAATGAAAAAAAAATTATTTTTATTATACTAGTTTATTTACAAAATTTGAATACATTGTTTTCAAGACCGGATTCTTCCAATACCCCTCACCCTCCACGCGTCAAACTGTACAACCCCATGATTAATGCCCCCAACCCCCGCACATCCTCATCCCTCTGCTTCCACCCCTCCCCTACCTTGGATCCTCATACTCATTCTAAAATGATGGTTTTATACAATGTTTGTCTTTCTGGGACTGAGTTCACTCAGCAAAATGCTCTCCAGTTCCTCCCAAGTGAGGTAGTAATTTGTAAAATCATTACTCCTGCATCCTGCATAGTATTCCCTGGCATGCATGTACTGTAATTTCCCAATCCATTCGATTGTGGTTTGACATCTGGGCTGTTTCCATTGAACCACTCATACTGTTGTTATGAGCTGTCGAGTAGGAGTTGACTCATAGCCCACCTTCCAGCAGGTTTTCAGAGGCTGCAAATTGCATGGAAGAAGACTCCCTATCTTTCTCCCACAGAACAGCTGGTGAATTTCAACCATGTGCTTTCAATTGACAGTACAACTCCTAGCTTGAAACTTAAAATAACAAAGCTGCTTACATGGGCTCCTGGATGGAACTGACTAGTGCTTGACAGGAAGGCTGGCAATTTGAACCTATTCAGAGGTGCCTTGGAAGACAGGCAGGCCTTTCTTCTTCCTACAGGTCGCAGCCATGGACATTTCATGCTGCACAATTTTACTCTGCAGCACACAGTTTTGCCATGAGTCAGTTTTAACAGTAACAGGGCTGTTTTTGTATGGAAGCATCTTACAGACAAAGTGGTCATAACCTTTGGATGTTCCTGAACGTATAACAGAATTGCCTTTTTGGAGAATGAATCACTCAAGTGAGATGCTCCTTAGGTCATTACATGGGAGATGGATGGAACATTTGAAACAGAAAAGTCTACACACCCTCCATTGGCTGTACTTCACATTACAACTGAAGATTGTATCGTCACCCTTTCCCCACTATATGTGTGTGTGTGTATTAGCTGTATGATTTTTTAAGACCTCAGTGCACATGAGAGATATTGAGACTCCTTGCCCATTCAATGCCACTTCATTTTCTCAACACTTGGGCATGTTTTGAAACCTTAAGTTCCAAGAAAACTGAGCACCCTGAATGATAAGCCAGCACCCTTCACCTAGACAGGAAGAGTAGCAAAAACTGTCATCATCTCATAACATCTCAGATGCTGAAATAAGCAATCAAAGGCTTAAATAGGCCTTGACCAGGAGAGAAGTCATGGGATCTCGAGAGATGAATAATAGGAGGTTATTGCTGTATCAAGAAATGGAGCTGGAAGAACAGCTAACTTTCTGATTGGAGAGTTAGCTCAGAGACACTTGAGGAAGGCTGGTGTTTGTCTCCACCAAGTCCTGTAGTTTAGTGTGTAAGCTCATGGGTAGCTCAAAGTCACATTTTCTGGTGTCTCTGTCTGTAAGAAAGAGTTAGCTTTGAGAGCCCGGGCCTGTCCTATGAGCTCACGTGGGACAAGAGTCTCCCCTAGGTCCAATGGCTGGAACAACATTTCTACCCAAGTGCTTTTCCCTTTTTACTCTGCAGGCTCCTCTGAGCTCAAATGGCCACACAAGTGGCCCATTATTTAGTTCAAAGGTCAATTTCTACTGAAGGCTGTTCTGTGCATGGTCTTGAGTATTTCTGCATCTTCACCTCTTACATTGAGTTTATCTCCTTGGCTTCACAAAGAAAAACAAACAAAGGAAGTGCCTGTATTTATCTTCTGGAAAGAAGATGTGGGATGAGTATGAAGCTCAGAAAATTCAGGTGCTTTCTTCTTCAGGTGCACAGCAGAGTCTAGACATGGAGACAGACTGAAGATTGGGAGAGATCCGCAGGTTTATCATAAAAGAATCGATGGTATTAAAAGTGATACCTTCTTGACTTTCTAAAGCCATTTATAAAGGTATCACATACTGTTGCTTTATATATTTTACCTTGCCAGTGAAAATAAGATAGGAATCACACATTATAAAAACAAGTGTTTTTAAGATGTAATTGGAATTACAATTGCAATATCCCGTCAGGTTTAAAGTGTGCACTTAGGAACAATTTAACCTGTGTACCTGTGAGTACCTCAAGAGAGTAGACGGAGTGATCACCTCACACCCTCACCCAATTTTGTCTTCTTTCCCTTCTGTGGTTTCTCTTCCTTGCATCCCTTTGCCAGGAAAACTGGCAAGTTGCTTTCTGTCACGATAGGTTTGTTTACGGTTTTCTGATATCAGGGGGAAAAATACAAATTCTAACAAAAATAGAAGCACGGTTAACCCGCATTCATAGATTTTCATATTTGTTAATTTGTAAATCTACTTGTTAGATTTTATTTGTAACTTCCAAGTCAATACTCTAAGCACTTCCTGGTCATTTTTCAACATATTTAGCTCAACAGTTTCAGCCCTGATACTTGTGTTCCCAGCCAAGATGGAGCAGCCTGTCGGGGGATCTTCTGGTTCACTCTCTCAGTGGTGGTATATATATGTCATGGACTGCGTCATGTAGACATCATGAGTAGACTGGGTGAAAACTTGTCTAAGTGTATGCTTTGATTGTATATGTTTCTTATTTTAGCTCTCATACTGGAAACAGTTGTTCTTTGCCTAGTTTATTTGATGCCACTTCCTTTTTTCATTTTTATGGTAATTTTGCTGTTATAATGGTCACCAGGAGTATTGCTAATATCCTCTCTCATGTTCTTTAGCTTAAGAAGGTTGTGATGTGCCTTAACATCCAGCTACAGTGTGTCACATAATCTTTGTCCAGCATGGGTTGTAAAATGGTTGTAAAATGGCTCTTCAACATTAAGGAATCAGCAAGAAATCGGAACTAAGACATTGTAAACAGAAGCAAACACGAAACAAGTCTGTGTATTGATTGATGAAAATGGTGTGACTAGAGAACTACAGGCACTGAACCCTAGATTTGTCCTAGGAGCAATGGTTTGTATTGCCTAGTTTGATGTTTATGGTGACTTTACAGAACATTCCAGTTTCCTGCTTCCCATGGAGTAAATTTTGTCTCATGTATTTTAGAGTAGAACAGTGTTTCACATGATTTTCAATGGCTTGTTGCTTGGAAATAGAATGCCAAGTTTGTCATGGAGGCATCTTATAGAACATAACTACTGTGAATCATGAGAATATACTGTCTTATTTCTCTGGTAATGCAGTATGGCTCTCTCTCTATTTCCAAATGGGCAGTTCATTGCAAAGCCTTGATTTGTCTTTGTGTTGTATTTTAGGCCTAAATGTAAAATGACATAAAAGTAAAATGAAGCACTCTTGATTGTGTCCCATTGTTTCCCAGCTTTTTTTGACTAGAGCCCAGAGCTTAGAAGGATGATGAGGTCCTCAGCTTTGAGTCTGAATAGAGAACTCACTAGTCAGCATTTGCGGATTCCAGATGACACACAGACCAACCAAAATCAACACCAGAGGAAGAGCAAGGTCAGGGTGGAGGATAAGGTCCTACCTGCAGTGTGAAAGACTCAGGAGGTCAGTGGGACTTTGCAGTTCTATAGTTTTAAGGAAAAGAAGAAAAAAATAGAATTCTTCTCCTGCCAACCCTGGTCCAATATTTTGGCTTAGTTCTTGGTTCTCAGTGGCACAGGAACCGAATTTTAGTTAAAAAAAGAGAGGCATGCGTTTCTGTTACCTTGCAAGGCAGGAAATGGTTTTGGTCCTGGGATTCCTCTTCTGAGTCTGTGGGTGTCATAATTTCCTGTTTCTTTCATCCTCTCTCCCCTTAAGCTTTTACATTTAGAATATACACTTAATGCCCTAAATTTCAGTTTGTCTGCTTTGGTAATGTCTAATGTTGTTGTTGATTACATTCAAGTCAAGCACGATTCATAGCAACCCTATGAACAAAAAAGGCTTGAAGCCCCTCTACAACTATCGGCATTTATCAAAGTTCGTAGAGTTTCTGGAGGCATGTTATTTTTAGGAAGTGGATGCCACTCTTGCTTCCAAATATATAAGTAGCAATTAAGACTGTATTTTTGGTGTTTTCAAAAGACAGTATTGAATTTGCTTTTAGGGTTAACACGTCAAGTGTACAACACAAAATACCTTTGTCTTTGAGGACCTCTACCTTGTCAGGCAGTTCAATTTAGAAGTCAGTTCTTCTTGGGCACTTAAGCTAACACACAGTTTGGCTGTTGTGGTTTTTTTACTAAATCCACAAAGAAAGATAAATGATAATGATCAAACCATCATTTTACCATTATTATTATTATTATTACTGTTTAATATTACTTCCATTTTTCATTCCAGGCAAGAAGCACTGTGTTTTGTCTTTTTATTTTTTCCTGGTTTTTGGTGTTATTTTTGAGAAGGCATTATTTTGGTGTGTCTCTCTCTTTGTTACTTAATTTTTAATGACTTGGAAAATTATTCAGCTATCTTGCTTCCTCCAGTGTAGAAGGTTTGTTAAAATATAGATTGCAGCCTGCTACTCTATCAGTTTCTGATTAATGGGTCTAGGGTGGGGTCCTACAATTTGCATTTCCTAATTCCCGAGTAATGTTGATGCTATCTGTTCAGAGGCCTCTTTTTGAGAGTCACTGGTCTAGTGAACATGAGCTGGGGGCTCAAGGCTCTAGAGTTTTAGGTTTGTGAAATTTTAAAACAATTTCTGAGGATTGTGGTGGTGTTCAAGCATTGTCATGCTTTTTCTGTGAAGGGAAAGACAATAAATTGTTTAAAATTTGCAGACAGGCCATGCAATCTTTGTCACTGCTACTCATCTCTGCAACAGCAGAGTGAAAGTAGCTGTAGATATACATAAACAATTGGGCATGGCAAGGTTCCAGTAAAACTTTATTAATGTAGATAGACTGCAGGCTCAAAGGTCACACTTTACTGACCCTTGGTCTAAAAAGTCTAGGTAATTCAATATTAAAATTCTTGATTACTAACTGTTGAACTAACTCTATCAGCTTCTGTGACAGAGAGATATGTGGCAGTGTGCTTTTGTAAAGATTTACGGAAACCCCACAGGGCAGTTCTGCTTTGTTCTGTAGGGTGACTATGAGTCAAAACTAGCTTGGCTACAATGAGTTTGTTTTTTTGTTTTTGATCTAGTCCAAGCTTTCGTTTGACAGATGAACTTTGAAGTTCGAGGAGCTTAGATGATGGTGACAATCACACATGTGATCAAATGCCTACTTGACTACTCGCTGGCTAATAAGATGCTTTAGCATGTCACCTAAAAGGTAAGATGGCACCTTAGTTATCTACTGCTATATAATAAATTACTGCAAAACTCAATGGCTTAAAACAATAACAATTTATTACTGCTTAGCTTCTGTGGGTCATGAACCCCAGCAAGGCTGAGTTGAGGGCCTCTGGCTCATGTTTCCTCATGAATTTTCAAACTGTCAGCCAGGGCTGTGGCCTCGTTTATGAGCTCAATTGGAAAAGAGTCTTCCTCCGGTGGCTGTTGTTGTTTGTTGTTATGTGCCGTCGAGTCATTTGCGACTCATAGTGACCCTATGTACAACAGCCCTAAACTCTATCCTGTGTCAATCACACTGCCTCTGACACACCCATTCCGATTACCCCAGTCACTGAATCAATCCACCTCATAGAGGGTCTTCCCCTCTTGCGCCTGCTCCTCACCCTCCCAAGCATGATGTCCCTCTCCAAGGACCCGTCCCTCCTTGCAACATGCCCAAAGTATGTCAGACGAAGCCCCAGAATCTTTGCCTCCAAGGAGTAGCCTGGTTTAACCCTCTCTAGGATGAACCTGTTTGTTTTCTTGGCAGTCCATGGTGCATTCAATATTCTTCTCCAGCAGCACAGCTCAAAAAGGCATCAATTCTCCTTCTGTCCTCCCTAGTCATTGTCCAGCTCTCTGATGCATAACAAGTGATTGCAAAGACCATGGCCTAAATCAGGTGCACCTTAGTCTCCAGAGAGACACCGTTGCTCTTGAGTACTTTAGAGAGGTCCCTAACAACAGACTTTCCCATCACAATGCGTTTTTTTTTTTATTTCCTGGCTGCTGGTGCCAAGAGTGTTGACCATAGAGCCGAGCAAACTGAAGCCGTGAACAATCTCAATCTCTTCACCTATGGCTGTTAGCAGCATTCAATTCTTTGAAAGCTATTGGACTGAGGGCCTCGGTTCCCTGTTGGTTGTCAGTAAAGGATTGCTTCAGTTCCTTGCCACGTGGATCTCCTAATATGGCAGCTCACCCAAAAGAATTTCCAATTTAAAATTCCAGTGGTGATGATATTGACATTGAAAATACCTGTGTTAGAGCAATACGGCCTCAAAGTGGAAGTCCTTGAGTGGTGAAGACAGTTTGCATTTGACTACAAACTGGAGGTGTACCATTTGGACTCACTAGGCGGTATTATAAGTGAGACGTGGCCAATTTACTTCCATAAAGATCATAGCCAAGAAAACCTAATGAAGCATTTATACTCTGTAACAATGGGTTTGCCATGTTTTGGAACCAACTTTACAGGATAGGGTATGGTTTGAGTTTTGCATTGGTTGAAACATTTTGTACTGATGAAAACATTGTCAGCTGCTAGGTACTGCAAAGATGAGACATAGTGGTCAAAGGAATTACACTAACAGTGTCTTTATAGCACAATGTTCCAGAACTTTAAAAATCCTCATATATATGTTGTCCTCCTTTAGAACAAGATCTAGTATGAAAAGTTTCTCAAATCTGTTGAATCGTTGGATCTTTCTTTTTGTTCCTCTTATAGGGTGTGGTTTTTTTTGGTTGTTGTTTTTTCGCTATAAAGCATCCCTTAAATGAAAAAATAAAATAAGAAACTTAGAGTATAAGCCATAATAGATGGAAAGGAAAGAAGGATAATCCATTAACAGTACTCAAGGATGACCATTGTTAATAATTTTTCCCTTTGTGTTGCAAAGTGTAGGGAGCTCTAGTGGTGGAGTCCATAGCCACCTGCACTGCTACTCCACTGTCTAGGCCAGTTCTTTCTGGCAGAATGAATCTACCAGCAGCTCCTCTGCAGAAAGATGGATGACTTCCTCCTATGTGATTTACAGCCTTGGAATACAGGGTCAGCTGTGTGTTGGTTCTGACTTTACAGTGATGAGTTTCAGGTTTTCTTTTTTATTCTTTTTTGAGTGGCTAAGTATACTCCAAAGATGACCACACCAAAATATGTGCATGCATGTGTGCATAATGCTACACTCTCATTTTGTAATAAAGCATTAATATTCTTCACTGAGAAATCTTTACTCTCCTATCTTGAATCTGACTGGGCCTGGGACTATGAAGGACTGCAATCCTGCTCCCTACTGACTCTTGTTTTTGGGATACGTGCCCTTCAATCCAGACATCACGCTGCAAGGAAGCCCAATGTTTGTAGTAGGATTACATGGAGAAACCTACCTGCAGAAGAACCTCATTGTATGAGCTGACAGCCAACTTTATCCAGTAGACATGTGTGTTTAAGCCTTCAGACAATCCCAGGGCTTTGAGTGGCCCCAATACGAAACAAGAATGTTTTGGAAAGATTTGTTGTAACACATTAGAAAATGAGGAACATACACTGTCAAGATATTATAAGTTGTTTATTATTATTATTATTATTAATTATTTTAGGTTGCTTAAGAAATTTAGGACTAGAATAATGGTAGAAATAAGTTAATTTTAAACCAGATCTACAAGAGATAAATCATTCTGCCTGGTTTGAACCATCCTGTTTTTCTTAGTAAGGCCATCAAGTTTCAAATCAATGAGGTGTGGTCTAGTGCTTCCATTCACTGAGTGCTTGGCAAGCAACTCACCATCACTTTTATAAATACAGCATCATTCAGGGAGGTACTGGATTATACAGCTATGACATAGTCATATGATTTTACTTGTACTCAGTGTCATTTCGAAAACCTACATAAAGCCACTCACTCCACACCAAGCTTCATTGAACATTTACTCCTAGGCGTTGATAAATACTCTAGATGAAAGTGAATCATGCAGAAGTCCTGTCTTCAAGGCGTTCACGTTTACAAGGGGATTGCACTATTCCTTCAGGATTCTTATCTGTTTCCTACAGCCTGATGATGTGTAACAGATCATCTCAACAATCCTACCTTCTTTCAGGAGACTATGCTTTGCCATTTTCTTTTTGATACTTTTTGTTCTTAGGTGCCTGAGTCAGTGCTGACTCATAGAGACCCCATGACCAACAGGATGAAACTGCCTGATTCTGAGCCATTCTCGCCAACTCCTCTGTGGTGCAGTCACTGTGTTAATCTATCAGTGTTGAAGCTGTTCAATTTTAAATCAAATCTGGATTTTAGATAACTCAAGTAATATTTGTTAATACTTCCAGGATGTTAACATCTCTGTCTAGGGTTCCACTTAGAGAACAGGATAATTTATTTATTATTTTTTAAAGGAAATGTATGCTGTAGGTCTGGCTTTATTATTTTCTAATTTGCCCTTTGGGTCAAGTTACTTGGCTTGGAGTTCTCATTGCAGAATGAGGTGATTTAAAGAACTCTTTTAGCTCAGAATTTTAGCCTCATAGATTTGGTATCAGAATAAAATCAAAGCCAAAACAAAAGCCCCACCACACAGAAAGAGAATATTAATAGGTGTGTTTGCAGTGCTTCTGATTTAACAGACGTTCATGTGATGTCAATAAAATTCTCCAATCATTTGACAAATGGTCTTTTGTACCATAGGAGATCGTTTTCTGCTGGAGCTTCCACTAGTTTTAACTCTGGGGCTTTGAATCATGTTAAAATTGGCACTGTATGTGGCTGGGGAGGGATTTAACATTGACCTGCAGATATGAGTCATTAATTCAGAGAGAGCGGCAACAGAGCTCTTAAGTAGGTTGCAGTGTACTAGTAAAAAGCACACGATTGCCAATTCTGATATAAATTCTTTTTAGTTCAATAGTTATTGAGATAAAAAGTAATTTATTGGTTTTCAACTTTAGATTATTCCAGTATCAGAATTGAGTATCTTTTCAGCTTCCTTCATGCTTTTTCCTTGAGCTGTCATGGATACAACCACAGGTAATTTTGAAATACTTGAGGTATGAACTGTGGATGATGGTGCAAATAAGGCTGGTTAGAGAAAGCTACTCTTTCCTGCTTCCGAAGGGTCTTTGTTTGTGGATGCCCTAGTTAAGAACCTTGTTCACGTATATTAATTTGTGTTGAATTAAATGTCTTTTCTGTATTGAGCTTTAAGCTTCTCTGGCTAGGAATTGTTACGTTACCATTTTTGAGTGCTCAAAGGAGCTTAGTCCATTTATGTTGTTTTTGTGTGCCATTGAGTTGACTCTGACTTATAGACACTCTCTCTGATAGAGACTACCCCATAGGACTTGTGGGATGTGATCACTACTAGAGAGAGCTCTCTGGTGGAGTAGTTTATACAGAGTTGTACAGTTCCTCCAAAGGCCAAACTTCTCTGTTGCTGTGACTTCACCACTGGCACCTATGGAGAAATATGGACATTCTCTTCCCACGCTATGTATTGTCTCAGAAACTCACCATATGGTTACTTATCTGTAGGTTCCAACTTGAAAGCCATGAGTTTTGAGTTTTCAAAGATGGATAATATCTAAACATCGAGAAAATAAAAATCCTTATCTCTGTACCAATAGGCAACATTGTAATAGATAGGGAAAACACTGAAGTTGTCAACAATTTATTTTACTTGGATCCATGATCATCTCCCATGGTAGCAGTAGTCAAGAAATCAAAAGATGTGATGCCTGGGGAGAATCTACTGTTCTGAAGTGCAATGATGTCAGTTCAAAAACTAAGGCACACCTGGTCCAAGCCAAGCTATTTTTAGTTGCTCCCTATGCACCTGAAAGTTAGGAAATTACTAAGAATCAATGCCTTTGAATTGTGGTGTTGGAGAAGAGTACTGAATATTCCATGGATGGCCAAAAGAACAAATCTGTTTGGAGGAGGTGCAACCAAAGTGCTCCTTATAGCAGCAAAGATGATGAAACGTTGTCTCATATACCTTGGGCATATCGTCAGGAGGGGTCAGTCACTGGAAAAAGATATCATGCTGCGAAAGGTGGAGAGTCAGAGAAAGAGGGGAAGACCCTCAATGAAATGCACTCCTGCAACAATGGACTTGAGGAGAAGAGCAGCATAGGGCACGGGTCACATCTATTGTTCATAGGGTTAGGAGCACAATGGCTCCTAACAAGAATAAGAATAAGAATAAGAAGTAAGAGCCCTGATGGTGTAGTGTATTTCTTAATCAGTCTGCTAACTGGAAGGCTGAAAGTTTGAATCCATCCTCTGAGGGAGAAAAATGGGCAGTCTCCTCTTGTTAAGGTTTATTACCTCAGAAAGCCAGTGGAGATTCACTGTGAATAGGAATCAACTTAACAGCAGTGAGAAATCTTTCTGGGAGCAGGTCATCAAGTACTTCCTCCCGCGGAAAGGCTGGTGATCTTGGACTGCCAACTTTTCTGTTAGCAATCGAGAGCTTAACCATTGTCTCATGAGGCAATATGCTCTTATGTATTAAGTCCTTGTAATAATAAGTTCTTCTGTACTGTTGAGTCAGAACAGACTCATAACTGACTCTCCAGCAGGTTTTCAGAGGCCTTACATCATACATAAGGGCATGGCCTGTCTTTCTCTTTCAGAGCAGCTGGTGGATTTAAACCTCATTTTTTGGGTTGGCAGCACGATTCCTTACCACTAACCCATCAGAGATTCCTACAGTATATTAGCAGTACATATAAAACAACGGGGTCTTTTTTTTTTGTATTATCATTAGGGTTTTTTTTTTTTTACTATCTGCTGAAATACAAAGTATAGTACTAACGTAAGGAATCTTAGTGGCCAATGTTTAAGTGCGTAACTGCTAACCAAAGGTTGATAGTTCAATCCTACTCATTGGCTTCATGGGAGAAACACTTGGTGACGTGCTCCTATAAAGATTACAGCCTAGCAAACCTAGCAAACAGAGCTCTGCTCTGTCACATGGGGTGACTGTGAATCAAAATTGACTTGATGACACCTAACAACATTGTTGTGTACCATTGAGTTGGAACTGACCCATAGCTGACCCTCCAGTGGGTTTTCGGAGGAAGTTGTTTGCAAGGGAGATTTCCTATCCTTCTCCCACAAAGTGGCTGGTGGCCTTGAACCATGTGCCTTCGAGATTGCAACACAGCTTCTTGCTGCTAGGCCATCAGAGCTTTATTGAACACTTGCTACATCGGTGACCCAGTTAACTACATATAACCGGCAGTTAATGACCACAGGGTGTAATTTCATTTGAGGTAATGCCAGAGTCACATCAATAGCTGTAAAATAAACGCAAATCATGATTATTTGCTTTTTCATTTCAAAAGTGGCAAATGCACTTTAGACTAAATATATTTAATGCAACTTCCTTGCAGTGGGATGTTGCTTTTCTATAAAGCCAGTCTGTCTTTTTGAAAGCAGAAAAAGAAAGGGAATGTTTATTATTTGGATTCTATTTCCTTTCCTGGTCTACGAGGATCATAAAAAAAAATAAAGCAGGCCTTTGAAACATTTTCTTGATTTTCATATAGGACATAGGGCTGGAATCTGTTGCTTTCCAGGTATTTAGAAATTTTGTTTCTTATTTTTCTCTCTCTCTCTCTCTCTCTCTCTCTCTGTCTCTCTTTCTTGCCACAGTAAAGTGTTGCTGACAGATTCTGGAGAACATTTTTAGGAACAAACGTTTTTGGCATTTAAAAGTATGTTTAAATGAAATGACAATATATAAAAAATGGTAACAAATGAAGCCTGATACTAGATAATTTAAGTGTTTCAGTAGGTATGTCTTTATCGTTTTCTTCACAACTTGGAAATGGAGATAAAATTGGAAAAAATATTTGTGAATACACTTATAGAAAAAGTTCCGTAGTGAAATAAAAATAAGCCTCTTTCTTAGCTTAAGGATTCCTTTACTTTAGGAATCTAGGCTGCTTTTCACCATCAGTGGATTGTTTTTGTTAATTTTAACATTTCTTCCTGGGAAATAGAAAATCAACAAGGAAAACGAGAATGATATAGAGACTTAAGATGTTTGATTTATGAGGAGGGTTGGTGGTCAGGAGTAGTATAAAAAGGGATCCTTAACAAACCCAGCAACGAAAGTGTATCTTACGAAGGACAACCAGCCACCACCTGACCTATTTTCATTTAAGCATTCCCTCCTCTTGTCACTTTGTTTTATAAATATCTGACAAAGACTAGCTCCATGAATTGACTTAAAAACATTTCCTTCTCTCCCACTGTACAAAAGATGAAGGTGCCCACACTCAGCACATCCTCAAGGACTTGCTTTGTCTTAGTGATCTCTAAGAGTTTTGAGGTCAGTATTTGTTACTTTGAGAGAACTTGGTAACTATGGAGTTTCTTTTTCTGTGCAGGAGACCCAGGTTCAATTTTCCAAGGTGCCTTATCCACAGCTAGCTACCACATGATAGTCACTGGATGCTGCGTTGCTATGATACTGAACAGGTTTCAGCAGAACTTCCAGATGAAGATGAACTAGAAGAGAAAACCTGGTGATCTACTTCTGAAGATTCATCAGTGAAAGCTGTATGGGCTGCAATGGTTCCATCTGTAACCAGTCATGGGAATGGCATAGGACTGGGCAGGGTTTTTGTTCTGTTGTGCATGGAGTCACCACAAGTCAGGGGCTGAGCCCACTGTACCAATGAGAGTTAGATGAATAAACACATGCAGATTTTGTCCTTACGAGGCCATCTTCCAGCTTGAGAAGATGATAAAGGAAAACTTGCAAAAATCTCCATTTTGATCACATCAAAAGACCTTTGCAGATATGATAGTGTTGTTCATTGACCTTGGATAAGTGCAATTTGAAGAGTCTAAGCTAAATGCTATTTGCATTTAACTTACTCTCTGGAAACTATTTTAGGAAAGGATTATTCGGGTTAGTAAAGGTATGTGACCATTTGCATTTAAGAACTTAACATCAAAATTGACTTCTTTGATTCAGTAACTCCATTACATCTAAGTTCCCACTGAATTCTAGCTTCCATCTGACTGTGAATAGGTCCATTCGTAGAAAATAGGGAAAGGGGATGGACAGAGGAGCTGTATCTCTCTGGAGGAGCTGGTGTGGCTTAAAAGTAGCTAGAGAGGGAGCTCTGGTGGCCTAGTGGCAAGAAGCTGTGCTGCAATCTCGAAGGTTCATGATTCGAATCCACCAGATGCTTCGCTGGAGAAGGAGGGACAATCTCCTCCTCTGTCAGATCTGACTTGATGGTACACAAGAAAAGCTAAAGGTAGCTAGAGGTTTCTATACCCAACTTTCCTTTTCTCAAAGCTATTAATGGCATTGTTGTTGTTGTTATGGGCCATCAAATTGCCTGCGACTCATAGAGACCCTATGCATAACATGTCTGAAGCCTGCCCTGTCCTGAGCCAGTCTCAGACTTAATTATTTTGTTTTCAGTTTTCACTGTTTTCTTATTATATTACTTTAATGTGGCCAGGTTCTTTGTTGTTGAAAACAAATTCAAAATAAAAGAAGCATTGGTTACAGAGGAAGTTAACTCTTCCCAAATTGACATTTCTCATGTCCCAGGAGCTTGCCAGATATTCTGAGATGGAGTCCCATTTAATGGTAATACTTTCCACCTGCTGTCATGTAGACTCAGCTTATGCTTACAGGTGGTGGTTTTCTTTTTTCCGTTCAAGAATCCTGAGGCACCTTATAGACATTAATTAGGGCTTGGACCTCTTTGAAGTTGGTCCTATTCCCATATCCACATGATGAAATGCAGAAGGGGAGAGGTTAATTGAGCAAAACCAAGACCACACAGAAATTGCATGAAAGAGTGATGGCTTCTCAGTCTGGGGCAAAAACACTGAGAAAAAGATCCCTGTTTGCCAGGTGCCTCATATTCACCTGGAATTTCCATCCTCCATTTCATTTACGAGTCAAGCCACTCTCTCCTCTCTTTTCTCCAACACTCTTTGCAAAGAAAAATCCCAATAACTATGAGGTCATTGCCGGAGTTGTCCGGGTGTTACCTTGCTGCCTACAGAACTGGAGTGTTCTCTGAGAACGGCTGTGGCGGGTACACCTGACTATCATTTCTCAGTGTGAATACATGCTCTTGTTTAGATCTGTTTTCTTCTCTACCCTCTAGATTTTTTAGCTGAGATCTTCCAATGTATTCCTAAGTTAAATCCAAGTAGGAGAATATATAGCTCACTTTGGTTGTGTTATAAGGGAAGGTGAGTTATTGAAAGAAGATATTATGCTTGGAAAGATCAGTGAAAGTAAGGACCACCCTCAATGAGATGAGCTAACACAGTGAATGTATCAGTGGGTTGCCACATGGCCTTGAGGATGACTGTGAGCATGGGGCACACTCGGGCAAGGACCTGGTCTATTGTTCACAGAGAGGCTGTGAGTGGTAGGTAGTCTATTTGATGTCATATAACAACAATAATCATGCAATTACTCAAGTTGAAGGTCTCACCTTCCTCTCTGTTAAATTGTGGCAAGATCAGTCATTCTCACACAGGGAAAAATGTCAGAACGCTTCTTTATGGGTTAAGAAAAGAAAAAAAAATCAAACAACAAGAACAACAAGAGGATTTAGAAGTCAAAACCTTAGTTAGCATGAGGAAAGAGAATCATGATAAAAAAAGAATAGCTTTAATATTCTTTAATTTAATATTAACTTTTCAGTAAATGTCTTTTTTCTGATCATCCTTATGAGGTCATTAGAAGAGGGTCTTGAGTGGAAGTCTCTTTATTCCAGAACCCCTACTTCATGCAATTGCTGTCATGAAGGACTTACCCCCTTTAACCAAAGACTCTACAAGGGAGGGTCTTGTGGATCTGCTGGTGATAATACATAAACATCTCTAAGAAAGAAGGACAGGGTCATCCACAGAAATAAGAAATTAGATAAATATTTTTGGGAAGATTTATTAATCAAAACCATGGTTAATAAAAAATTAACCGGTTTTGATTAATCAATTAATCAATCAATCAATCAATCAAAACTTGTACATGTAGAAAGCAGTAGTGTTTCTTTGCCAACCAATCTATCAGTTTGCCACACTGCATATTGCTATGATGCTGGAAGCGATACCACCAGTGTTTTAAATACCAGCAAGGTTATGCAAGATGGCAAGGTTCCATGGAGCTTCCAGACAAAACAGACTAGGAAGAAAGGAAGACCCTCAATGATGACACAATGATGGACCAAAACAGATGTTGCAGGACTTAGCATTGTTTCATATTGGCATGAAATCAACACCATGGCAGCTAACCACAGCGTGCCTTTGTAAGCGTGCAAGTGCAGAGTGTCGGAAATACAGCTTTGGGATGCTATAGGGAAGAGCAGTTGGAAAGTATGAGAAGGCAATTAAAAATGAAGCTGCAGCAAATCCTTTTTGGAGTGAGGCAGCATTTACATGAATAAATAATAAGAAGGGAAAAATGGAAGAAAGCAGACTAGATAGAGAACAAAGACGCAGAAGAATGATTTCATTTAAAAGGAGAAAATGTACCATAAATGAATGAAAAGCTTTTGCTCCTGAAGGAAAGCCCTCAGTGATACAGGTACCAAATTTCCTGGCAATGGTCCAACTAATATTCTGTTTATTTGAAGACTTATTTTGATGAGACCAACCAACAAAGACCCTAAAATGCCAGGCTTATAACAGGTACATGGTTTGATGCTCCCACTGCCCCAAGCTAAATCTTCCTTCCTCCTGACAATTTACAGCTGCTGAGGGAGGTGGGAGGTAGTCTCTTCACTGCCCAGCACCTCCAGTCTTTTGCACACAAAGAACAGCAGAACTTCTGCCAGGCAGCTCCACAACTGCTCTGCTCCAGGGAGGGACAGAATACCATTTTGGCTGCAGCCAGATGAAGTTGCTGCCAATTTCCTCTAAGTTTGCCCTCTCTTTCAAAATTCAGAATAACAGCATACAAACAATCTCAGGTCCTCCTGGCTTTGATCCCTTTCTGGAGTAATTAGTTGAAATGCACATTATGTTCTCACCTCATCCAGAGTTTCCATGGAGTAGCTCCTGCCTCTCTTTACCAGAACCTGGAGAGAAGGAGAGCGAGAGGGAGAGGGAGAGGGAGAGGGAGAGAGAGAG